>NW_026646667.1:0-40545 GCF_949987535.1 Balaenoptera acutorostrata
CCCAGAGCCATGTATGCAGAGGCTAGTGGCCTGTTAACAGCAGTCAATTTCAAGTAGCTTCAAGGCAGCATGAATGGAGCTTTCAGAATGGGCAAGCAAGGCTAGTTCCATCAGGCCCCCATTTCCGCTTGCGCACGCAGCATACATCCCTGTGCTTTCTAACAAGTCCAGAGAGACACAGGTTACCCAGTGCTTACTTCGTTGAATCAACTCCTCGAAGCAGGGTGTTCTGCATCTAGCGAACTGCCTCAACCAAGGAAAGCCCCAGCTAGGCCTCCGGGCCCATGGCTCTTCAAAAGCCTGCAGTGTTATCCGAGGAACTGGGCTTTAGTTGCAGTCGGAACGCAAGCCCACATTCTCCTGGAGGCAGGGTGACTTCAGACAGGGGGTCCCGGATGGAATACGAAGCCGAGTGTTTTTCTCAGTGCAGCGCAGACGAGGGCAATGAGTCAGACTTGCACGGCATGTTGGCCCTGCTAGAACGGTGTTCGTGGACCTGTGGGAATGCTGGGGAAGTCAAGCTGTCCCAAGAAAGAGTGCAGTCTGTTGCCCTACACTCGGCATACACAGAGTGGCTCCGAAGGGCTACGGGCCTGGATGTGGCTTAGCAGGCCCATGGGGGCCTGAGGGTACTCAGTGTCCTTGCAGGGAATAGGGTGCCCACGCCAGGCTCCTAGATGTCCTGCAGAGCGTACTGACGTTAAAATGATGCAGAGCAGTGGCTACGGCCTCATGGAAACTGCTTCACGCCTCCGCTTCTGCATGGCAATTCAGGGCCTTACCGCGAGGCAAGTGCTCTCGCTGAGGGTCCCGTTAGCGCCACAGCATGGGAGGATGCTGACTTTCTCCTCCAGCAGAGTGACTTCAGGTACGAGGTCCGCGAAGAATTCTAAGCGGAGTGTTTTCTCATGGCAGCTCAGACGGGGGCCGTGACGAACACTTCCATGGCAGGTCGCACTGCCTAGAAATGTGGTCCTGAGGCTGCTCCAGTGCTCTGGAAATGTAGCTCTCCTTCAGGAACGTGCAGGGTGTTGCCCATCACTCGGCATGCACAGAGGGCCTCTGAGGGACTTACCTTTGGGCCTCCATGTTGCTCAGCAGGCCCACAGGGGTCTGGAGGCACTCAGGGATCCTGGAGGGAAAATGATGCACACCCGAGGGGCCTAAGAGTCCTGGAAAGGGTACTTCCTTTAAAATAGAGCAGAACAGAGGCTTCCCTGGTGGTGCACTGGTTGACAACCTGCCTGCCAATGCAGGGGACACGGGTTCGAGCCCTGCTCTGGGAGGAATCCACATGCCGCGGGGCAACTGGGCCCGTGAGCCACAACTACTGAGCCTGCGCCTCTGGAACCTGTGCTCCGCAACAAGAGAGGCTGAGATACTGAGAGGCCTATGCACCGCGATGAAGAGTGGCCCCCACTTACCGTAACTGGAGAGAGCCCTAGCACAGAAACGAAGACCCAGTAGAGCAATCAATCAATCCATCAATCAATCTTAAAACAACAATAAAAAATATAAAAAATAAAATACAGCAGAACAGCGACTAATACCTCATGGAAACAGCTGCATGCTGCCCTTTCTGCGCGGTTACTCAGGGACTTACCTCGAGGTCAGTACTCACGTTGAGTTTCCCTTTAGCTCCAGAGCGTGGCACGATGAGCTCCACCCCGGCCATCGAAGCACCCGGCTAGCTAGAGAAAACTCATTGTCTTCCCAGAGCCATGTATGCAGAGGCTAGTGGCCTGTTAACAGCAGTCAATTTCAAGTAGCTTCAAGGCAGCATGAATGGAGCTTTCAGAATGGGCAAGCAAGGCTAGTTCCATCAGGCCCCCATTTCCGCTTGCGCACGCAGCATACATCCCTGTGCTTTCTAACAAGTCCAGAGAGACACAGGTTACCCAGTGCTTACTTCGTTGAATCAACTCCTCGAAGCAGGGTGTTCTGCATCTAGCGAACTGCCTCAACCAAGGAAAGCCCCAGCTAGGCCTCCGGGCCCATGGCTCTTCAAAAGCCTGCAGTGTTATCCGAGGAACTGGGCTTTAGTTGCAGTCGGAACGCAAGCCCACATTCTCCTGGAGGCAGGGTGACTTCAGACAGGGGGTCCCGGATGGAATACGAAGCCGAGTGTTTTTCTCAGTGCAGCGCAGACGAGGGCAATGAGTCAGACTTGCACGGCATGTTGGCCCTGCTAGAACGGTGTTCGTGGACCTGTGGGAATGCTGGGGAAGTCAAGCTGTCCCAAGAAAGAGTGCAGTCTGTTGCCCTACACTCGGCATACACAGAGTGGCTCCGAAGGGCTACGGGCCTGGATGTGGCTTAGCAGGCCCATGGGGGCCTGAGGGTACTCAGTGTCCTTGCAGGGAATAGGGTGCCCACGCCAGGCTCCTAGATGTCCTGCAGAGCGTACTGACGTTAAAATGATGCAGAGCAGTGGCTACGGCCTCATGGAAACTGCTTCACGCCTCCGCTTCTGCATGGCAATTCAGGGCCTTACCGCGAGGCAAGTGCTCTCGCTGAGGGTCCCGTTAGCGCCACAGCATGGGAGGATGCTGACTTTCTCCTCCAGCAGAGTGACTTCAGGTACGAGGTCCGCGAAGAATTCTAAGCGGAGTGTTTTCTCATGGCAGCTCAGACGGGGGCCGTGACGAACACTTCCATGGCAGGTCGCACTGCCTAGAAATGTGGTCCTGAGGCTGCTCCAGTGCTCTGGAAATGTAGCTCTCCTTCAGGAACGTGCAGGGTGTTGCCCATCACTCGGCATGCACAGAGGGCCTCTGAGGGACTTACCTTTGGGCCTCCATGTTGCTCAGCAGGCCCACAGGGGTCTGGAGGCACTCAGGGATCCTGGAGGGAAAATGATGCACACCCGAGGGGCCTAAGAGTCCTGGAAAGGGTACTTCCTTTAAAATAGAGCAGAACAGAGGCTTCCCTGGTGGTGCACTGGTTGACAACCTGCCTGCCAATGCAGGGGACACGGGTTCGAGCCCTGCTCTGGGAGGAATCCACATGCCGCGGGGCAACTGGGCCCGTGAGCCACAACTACTGAGCCTGCGCCTCTGGAACCTGTGCTCCGCAACAAGAGAGGCTGAGATACTGAGAGGCCTATGCACCGCGATGAAGAGTGGCCCCCACTTACCGTAACTGGAGAGAGCCCTAGCACAGAAACGAAGACCCAGTAGAGCAATCAATCAATCCATCAATCAATCTTAAAACAACAATAAAAAATATAAAAAATAAAATACAGCAGAACAGCGACTAATACCTCATGGAAACAGCTGCATGCTGCCCTTTCTGCGCGGTTACTCAGGGACTTACCTCGAGGTCAGTACTCACGTTGAGTTTCCCTTTAGCTCCAGAGCGTGGCACGATGAGCTCCACCCCGGCCATCGAAGCACCCGGCTAGCTAGAGAAAACTCATTGTCTTCCCAGAGCCATGTATGCAGAGGCTAGTGGCCTGTTAACAGCAGTCAATTTCAAGTAGCTTCAAGGCAGCATGAATGGAGCTTTCAGAATGGGCAAGCAAGGCTAGTTCCATCAGGCCCCCATTTCCGCTTGCGCACGCAGCATACATCCCTGTGCTTTCTAACAAGTCCAGAGAGACACAGGTTACCCAGTGCTTACTTCGTTGAATCAACTCCTCGAAGCAGGGTGTTCTGCATCTAGCGAACTGCCTCAACCAAGGAAAGCCCCAGCTAGGCCTCCGGGCCCATGGCTCTTCAAAAGCCTGCAGTGTTATCCGAGGAACTGGGCTTTAGTTGCAGTCGGAACGCAAGCCCACATTCTCCTGGAGGCAGGGTGACTTCAGACAGGGGGTCCCGGATGGAATACGAAGCCGAGTGTTTTTCTCAGTGCAGCGCAGACGAGGGCAATGAGTCAGACTTGCACGGCATGTTGGCCCTGCTAGAACGGTGTTCGTGGACCTGTGGGAATGCTGGGGAAGTCAAGCTGTCCCAAGAAAGAGTGCAGTCTGTTGCCCTACACTCGGCATACACAGAGTGGCTCCGAAGGGCTACGGGCCTGGATGTGGCTTAGCAGGCCCATGGGGGCCTGAGGGTACTCAGTGTCCTTGCAGGGAATAGGGTGCCCACGCCAGGCTCCTAGATGTCCTGCAGAGCGTACTGACGTTAAAATGATGCAGAGCAGTGGCTACGGCCTCATGGAAACTGCTTCACGCCTCCGCTTCTGCATGGCAATTCAGGGCCTTACCGCGAGGCAAGTGCTCTCGCTGAGGGTCCCGTTAGCGCCACAGCATGGGAGGATGCTGACTTTCTCCTCCAGCAGAGTGACTTCAGGTACGAGGTCCGCGAAGAATTCTAAGCGGAGTGTTTTCTCATGGCAGCTCAGACGGGGGCCGTGACGAACACTTCCATGGCAGGTCGCACTGCCTAGAAATGTGGTCCTGAGGCTGCTCCAGTGCTCTGGAAATGTAGCTCTCCTTCAGGAACGTGCAGGGTGTTGCCCATCACTCGGCATGCACAGAGGGCCTCTGAGGGACTTACCTTTGGGCCTCCATGTTGCTCAGCAGGCCCACAGGGGTCTGGAGGCACTCAGGGATCCTGGAGGGAAAATGATGCACACCCGAGGGGCCTAAGAGTCCTGGAAAGGGTACTTCCTTTAAAATAGAGCAGAACAGAGGCTTCCCTGGTGGTGCACTGGTTGACAACCTGCCTGCCAATGCAGGGGACACGGGTTCGAGCCCTGCTCTGGGAGGAATCCACATGCCGCGGGGCAACTGGGCCCGTGAGCCACAACTACTGAGCCTGCGCCTCTGGAACCTGTGCTCCGCAACAAGAGAGGCTGAGATACTGAGAGGCCTATGCACCGCGATGAAGAGTGGCCCCCACTTACCGTAACTGGAGAGAGCCCTAGCACAGAAACGAAGACCCAGTAGAGCAATCAATCAATCCATCAATCAATCTTAAAACAACAATAAAAAATATAAAAAATAAAATACAGCAGAACAGCGACTAATACCTCATGGAAACAGCTGCATGCTGCCCTTTCTGCGCGGTTACTCAGGGACTTACCTCGAGGTCAGTACTCACGTTGAGTTTCCCTTTAGCTCCAGAGCGTGGCACGATGAGCTCCACCCCGGCCATCGAAGCACCCGGCTAGCTAGAGAAAACTCATTGTCTTCCCAGAGCCATGTATGCAGAGGCTAGTGGCCTGTTAACAGCAGTCAATTTCAAGTAGCTTCAAGGCAGCATGAATGGAGCTTTCAGAATGGGCAAGCAAGGCTAGTTCCATCAGGCCCCCATTTCCGCTTGCGCACGCAGCATACATCCCTGTGCTTTCTAACAAGTCCAGAGAGACACAGGTTACCCAGTGCTTACTTCGTTGAATCAACTCCTCGAAGCAGGGTGTTCTGCATCTAGCGAACTGCCTCAACCAAGGAAAGCCCCAGCTAGGCCTCCGGGCCCATGGCTCTTCAAAAGCCTGCAGTGTTATCCGAGGAACTGGGCTTTAGTTGCAGTCGGAACGCAAGCCCACATTCTCCTGGAGGCAGGGTGACTTCAGACAGGGGGTCCCGGATGGAATACGAAGCCGAGTGTTTTTCTCAGTGCAGCGCAGACGAGGGCAATGAGTCAGACTTGCACGGCATGTTGGCCCTGCTAGAACGGTGTTCGTGGACCTGTGGGAATGCTGGGGAAGTCAAGCTGTCCCAAGAAAGAGTGCAGTCTGTTGCCCTACACTCGGCATACACAGAGTGGCTCCGAAGGGCTACGGGCCTGGATGTGGCTTAGCAGGCCCATGGGGGCCTGAGGGTACTCAGTGTCCTTGCAGGGAATAGGGTGCCCACGCCAGGCTCCTAGATGTCCTGCAGAGCGTACTGACGTTAAAATGATGCAGAGCAGTGGCTACGGCCTCATGGAAACTGCTTCACGCCTCCGCTTCTGCATGGCAATTCAGGGCCTTACCGCGAGGCAAGTGCTCTCGCTGAGGGTCCCGTTAGCGCCACAGCATGGGAGGATGCTGACTTTCTCCTCCAGCAGAGTGACTTCAGGTACGAGGTCCGCGAAGAATTCTAAGCGGAGTGTTTTCTCATGGCAGCTCAGACGGGGGCCGTGACGAACACTTCCATGGCAGGTCGCACTGCCTAGAAATGTGGTCCTGAGGCTGCTCCAGTGCTCTGGAAATGTAGCTCTCCTTCAGGAACGTGCAGGGTGTTGCCCATCACTCGGCATGCACAGAGGGCCTCTGAGGGACTTACCTTTGGGCCTCCATGTTGCTCAGCAGGCCCACAGGGGTCTGGAGGCACTCAGGGATCCTGGAGGGAAAATGATGCACACCCGAGGGGCCTAAGAGTCCTGGAAAGGGTACTTCCTTTAAAATAGAGCAGAACAGAGGCTTCCCTGGTGGTGCACTGGTTGACAACCTGCCTGCCAATGCAGGGGACACGGGTTCGAGCCCTGCTCTGGGAGGAATCCACATGCCGCGGGGCAACTGGGCCCGTGAGCCACAACTACTGAGCCTGCGCCTCTGGAACCTGTGCTCCGCAACAAGAGAGGCTGAGATACTGAGAGGCCTATGCACCGCGATGAAGAGTGGCCCCCACTTACCGTAACTGGAGAGAGCCCTAGCACAGAAACGAAGACCCAGTAGAGCAATCAATCAATCCATCAATCAATCTTAAAACAACAATAAAAAATATAAAAAATAAAATACAGCAGAACAGCGACTAATACCTCATGGAAACAGCTGCATGCTGCCCTTTCTGCGCGGTTACTCAGGGACTTACCTCGAGGTCAGTACTCACGTTGAGTTTCCCTTTAGCTCCAGAGCGTGGCACGATGAGCTCCACCCCGGCCATCGAAGCACCCGGCTAGCTAGAGAAAACTCATTGTCTTCCCAGAGCCATGTATGCAGAGGCTAGTGGCCTGTTAACAGCAGTCAATTTCAAGTAGCTTCAAGGCAGCATGAATGGAGCTTTCAGAATGGGCAAGCAAGGCTAGTTCCATCAGGCCCCCATTTCCGCTTGCGCACGCAGCATACATCCCTGTGCTTTCTAACAAGTCCAGAGAGACACAGGTTACCCAGTGCTTACTTCGTTGAATCAACTCCTCGAAGCAGGGTGTTCTGCATCTAGCGAACTGCCTCAACCAAGGAAAGCCCCAGCTAGGCCTCCGGGCCCATGGCTCTTCAAAAGCCTGCAGTGTTATCCGAGGAACTGGGCTTTAGTTGCAGTCGGAACGCAAGCCCACATTCTCCTGGAGGCAGGGTGACTTCAGACAGGGGGTCCCGGATGGAATACGAAGCCGAGTGTTTTTCTCAGTGCAGCGCAGACGAGGGCAATGAGTCAGACTTGCACGGCATGTTGGCCCTGCTAGAACGGTGTTCGTGGACCTGTGGGAATGCTGGGGAAGTCAAGCTGTCCCAAGAAAGAGTGCAGTCTGTTGCCCTACACTCGGCATACACAGAGTGGCTCCGAAGGGCTACGGGCCTGGATGTGGCTTAGCAGGCCCATGGGGGCCTGAGGGTACTCAGTGTCCTTGCAGGGAATAGGGTGCCCACGCCAGGCTCCTAGATGTCCTGCAGAGCGTACTGACGTTAAAATGATGCAGAGCAGTGGCTACGGCCTCATGGAAACTGCTTCACGCCTCCGCTTCTGCATGGCAATTCAGGGCCTTACCGCGAGGCAAGTGCTCTCGCTGAGGGTCCCGTTAGCGCCACAGCATGGGAGGATGCTGACTTTCTCCTCCAGCAGAGTGACTTCAGGTACGAGGTCCGCGAAGAATTCTAAGCGGAGTGTTTTCTCATGGCAGCTCAGACGGGGGCCGTGACGAACACTTCCATGGCAGGTCGCACTGCCTAGAAATGTGGTCCTGAGGCTGCTCCAGTGCTCTGGAAATGTAGCTCTCCTTCAGGAACGTGCAGGGTGTTGCCCATCACTCGGCATGCACAGAGGGCCTCTGAGGGACTTACCTTTGGGCCTCCATGTTGCTCAGCAGGCCCACAGGGGTCTGGAGGCACTCAGGGATCCTGGAGGGAAAATGATGCACACCCGAGGGGCCTAAGAGTCCTGGAAAGGGTACTTCCTTTAAAATAGAGCAGAACAGAGGCTTCCCTGGTGGTGCACTGGTTGACAACCTGCCTGCCAATGCAGGGGACACGGGTTCGAGCCCTGCTCTGGGAGGAATCCACATGCCGCGGGGCAACTGGGCCCGTGAGCCACAACTACTGAGCCTGCGCCTCTGGAACCTGTGCTCCGCAACAAGAGAGGCTGAGATACTGAGAGGCCTATGCACCGCGATGAAGAGTGGCCCCCACTTACCGTAACTGGAGAGAGCCCTAGCACAGAAACGAAGACCCAGTAGAGCAATCAATCAATCCATCAATCAATCTTAAAACAACAATAAAAAATATAAAAAATAAAATACAGCAGAACAGCGACTAATACCTCATGGAAACAGCTGCATGCTGCCCTTTCTGCGCGGTTACTCAGGGACTTACCTCGAGGTCAGTACTCACGTTGAGTTTCCCTTTAGCTCCAGAGCGTGGCACGATGAGCTCCACCCCGGCCATCGAAGCACCCGGCTAGCTAGAGAAAACTCATTGTCTTCCCAGAGCCATGTATGCAGAGGCTAGTGGCCTGTTAACAGCAGTCAATTTCAAGTAGCTTCAAGGCAGCATGAATGGAGCTTTCAGAATGGGCAAGCAAGGCTAGTTCCATCAGGCCCCCATTTCCGCTTGCGCACGCAGCATACATCCCTGTGCTTTCTAACAAGTCCAGAGAGACACAGGTTACCCAGTGCTTACTTCGTTGAATCAACTCCTCGAAGCAGGGTGTTCTGCATCTAGCGAACTGCCTCAACCAAGGAAAGCCCCAGCTAGGCCTCCGGGCCCATGGCTCTTCAAAAGCCTGCAGTGTTATCCGAGGAACTGGGCTTTAGTTGCAGTCGGAACGCAAGCCCACATTCTCCTGGAGGCAGGGTGACTTCAGACAGGGGGTCCCGGATGGAATACGAAGCCGAGTGTTTTTCTCAGTGCAGCGCAGACGAGGGCAATGAGTCAGACTTGCACGGCATGTTGGCCCTGCTAGAACGGTGTTCGTGGACCTGTGGGAATGCTGGGGAAGTCAAGCTGTCCCAAGAAAGAGTGCAGTCTGTTGCCCTACACTCGGCATACACAGAGTGGCTCCGAAGGGCTACGGGCCTGGATGTGGCTTAGCAGGCCCATGGGGGCCTGAGGGTACTCAGTGTCCTTGCAGGGAATAGGGTGCCCACGCCAGGCTCCTAGATGTCCTGCAGAGCGTACTGACGTTAAAATGATGCAGAGCAGTGGCTACGGCCTCATGGAAACTGCTTCACGCCTCCGCTTCTGCATGGCAATTCAGGGCCTTACCGCGAGGCAAGTGCTCTCGCTGAGGGTCCCGTTAGCGCCACAGCATGGGAGGATGCTGACTTTCTCCTCCAGCAGAGTGACTTCAGGTACGAGGTCCGCGAAGAATTCTAAGCGGAGTGTTTTCTCATGGCAGCTCAGACGGGGGCCGTGACGAACACTTCCATGGCAGGTCGCACTGCCTAGAAATGTGGTCCTGAGGCTGCTCCAGTGCTCTGGAAATGTAGCTCTCCTTCAGGAACGTGCAGGGTGTTGCCCATCACTCGGCATGCACAGAGGGCCTCTGAGGGACTTACCTTTGGGCCTCCATGTTGCTCAGCAGGCCCACAGGGGTCTGGAGGCACTCAGGGATCCTGGAGGGAAAATGATGCACACCCGAGGGGCCTAAGAGTCCTGGAAAGGGTACTTCCTTTAAAATAGAGCAGAACAGAGGCTTCCCTGGTGGTGCACTGGTTGACAACCTGCCTGCCAATGCAGGGGACACGGGTTCGAGCCCTGCTCTGGGAGGAATCCACATGCCGCGGGGCAACTGGGCCCGTGAGCCACAACTACTGAGCCTGCGCCTCTGGAACCTGTGCTCCGCAACAAGAGAGGCTGAGATACTGAGAGGCCTATGCACCGCGATGAAGAGTGGCCCCCACTTACCGTAACTGGAGAGAGCCCTAGCACAGAAACGAAGACCCAGTAGAGCAATCAATCAATCCATCAATCAATCTTAAAACAACAATAAAAAATATAAAAAATAAAATACAGCAGAACAGCGACTAATACCTCATGGAAACAGCTGCATGCTGCCCTTTCTGCGCGGTTACTCAGGGACTTACCTCGAGGTCAGTACTCACGTTGAGTTTCCCTTTAGCTCCAGAGCGTGGCACGATGAGCTCCGCCCCGGCCATCGAAGCACCCGGCTAGCTAGAGAAAACTCATTGTCTTCCCAGAGCCATGTATGCAGAGGCTAGTGGCCTGTTAACAGCAGTCAATTTCAAGTAGCTTCAAGGCAGCATGAATGGAGCTTTCAGAATGGGCAAGCAAGGCTAGTTCCATCAGGCCCCCATTTCCGCTTGCGCACGCAGCATACATCCCTGTGCTTTCTAACAAGTCCAGAGAGACACAGGTTACCCAGTGCTTACTTCGTTGAATCAACTCCTCGAAGCAGGGTGTTCTGCATCTAGCGAACTGCCTCAACCAAGGAAAGCCCCAGCTAGGCCTCCGGGCCCATGGCTCTTCAAAAGCCTGCAGTGTTATCCGAGGAACTGGGCTTTAGTTGCAGTCGGAACGCAAGCCCACATTCTCCTGGAGGCAGGGTGACTTCAGACAGGGGGTCCCGGATGGAATACGAAGCCGAGTGTTTTTCTCAGTGCAGCGCAGACGAGGGCAATGAGTCAGACTTGCACGGCATGTTGGCCCTGCTAGAACGGTGTTCGTGGACCTGTGGGAATGCTGGGGAAGTCAAGCTGTCCCAAGAAAGAGTGCAGTCTGTTGCCCTACACTCGGCATACACAGAGTGGCTCCGAAGGGCTACGGGCCTGGATGTGGCTTAGCAGGCCCATGGGGGCCTGAGGGTACTCAGTGTCCTTGCAGGGAATAGGGTGCCCACGCCAGGCTCCTAGATGTCCTGCAGAGCGTACTGACGTTAAAATGATGCAGAGCAGTGGCTACGGCCTCATGGAAACTGCTTCACGCCTCCGCTTCTGCATGGCAATTCAGGGCCTTACCGCGAGGCAAGTGCTCTCGCTGAGGGTCCCGTTAGCGCCACAGCATGGGAGGATGCTGACTTTCTCCTCCAGCAGAGTGACTTCAGGTACGAGGTCCGCGAAGAATTCTAAGCGGAGTGTTTTCTCATGGCAGCTCAGACGGGGGCCGTGACGAACACTTCCATGGCAGGTCGCACTGCCTAGAAATGTGGTCCTGAGGCTGCTCCAGTGCTCTGGAAATGTAGCTCTCCTTCAGGAACGTGCAGGGTGTTGCCCATCACTCGGCATGCACAGAGGGCCTCTGAGGGACTTACCTTTGGGCCTCCATGTTGCTCAGCAGGCCCACAGGGGTCTGGAGGCACTCAGGGATCCTGGAGGGAAAATGATGCACACCCGAGGGGCCTAAGAGTCCTGGAAAGGGTACTTCCTTTAAAATAGAGCAGAACAGAGGCTTCCCTGGTGGTGCACTGGTTGACAACCTGCCTGCCAATGCAGGGGACACGGGTTCGAGCCCTGCTCTGGGAGGAATCCACATGCCGCGGGGCAACTGGGCCCGTGAGCCACAACTACTGAGCCTGCGCCTCTGGAACCTGTGCTCCGCAACAAGAGAGGCTGAGATACTGAGAGGCCTATGCACCGCGATGAAGAGTGGCCCCCACTTACCGTAACTGGAGAGAGCCCTAGCACAGAAACGAAGACCCAGTAGAGCAATCAATCAATCCATCAATCAATCTTAAAACAACAATAAAAAATATAAAAAATAAAATACAGCAGAACAGCGACTAATACCTCATGGAAACAGCTGCATGCTGCCCTTTCTGCGCGGTTACTCAGGGACTTACCTCGAGGTCAGTACTCACGTTGAGTTTCCCTTTAGCTCCAGAGCGTGGCACGATGAGCTCCGCCCCGGCCATCGAAGCACCCGGCTAGCTAGAGAAAACTCATTGTCTTCCCAGAGCCATGTATGCAGAGGCTAGTGGCCTGTTAACAGCAGTCAATTTCAAGTAGCTTCAAGGCAGCATGAATGGAGCTTTCAGAATGGGCAAGCAAGGCTAGTTCCATCAGGCCCCCATTTCCGCTTGCGCACGCAGCATACATCCCTGTGCTTTCTAACAAGTCCAGAGAGACACAGGTTACCCAGTGCTTACTTCGTTGAATCAACTCCTCGAAGCAGGGTGTTCTGCATCTAGCGAACTGCCTCAACCAAGGAAAGCCCCAGCTAGGCCTCCGGGCCCATGGCTCTTCAAAAGCCTGCAGTGTTATCCGAGGAACTGGGCTTTAGTTGCAGTCGGAACGCAAGCCCACATTCTCCTGGAGGCAGGGTGACTTCAGACAGGGGGTCCCGGATGGAATACGAAGCCGAGTGTTTTTCTCAGTGCAGCGCAGACGAGGGCAATGAGTCAGACTTGCACGGCATGTTGGCCCTGCTAGAACGGTGTTCGTGGACCTGTGGGAATGCTGGGGAAGTCAAGCTGTCCCAAGAAAGAGTGCAGTCTGTTGCCCTACACTCGGCATACACAGAGTGGCTCCGAAGGGCTACGGGCCTGGATGTGGCTTAGCAGGCCCATGGGGGCCTGAGGGTACTCAGTGTCCTTGCAGGGAATAGGGTGCCCACGCCAGGCTCCTAGATGTCCTGCAGAGCGTACTGACGTTAAAATGATGCAGAGCAGTGGCTACGGCCTCATGGAAACTGCTTCACGCCTCCGCTTCTGCATGGCAATTCAGGGCCTTACCGCGAGGCAAGTGCTCTCGCTGAGGGTCCCGTTAGCGCCACAGCATGGGAGGATGCTGACTTTCTCCTCCAGCAGAGTGACTTCAGGTACGAGGTCCGCGAAGAATTCTAAGCGGAGTGTTTTCTCATGGCAGCTCAGACGGGGGCCGTGACGAACACTTCCATGGCAGGTCGCACTGCCTAGAAATGTGGTCCTGAGGCTGCTCCAGTGCTCTGGAAATGTAGCTCTCCTTCAGGAACGTGCAGGGTGTTGCCCATCACTCGGCATGCACAGAGGGCCTCTGAGGGACTTACCTTTGGGCCTCCATGTTGCTCAGCAGGCCCACAGGGGTCTGGAGGCACTCAGGGATCCTGGAGGGAAAATGATGCACACCCGAGGGGCCTAAGAGTCCTGGAAAGGGTACTTCCTTTAAAATAGAGCAGAACAGAGGCTTCCCTGGTGGTGCACTGGTTGACAACCTGCCTGCCAATGCAGGGGACACGGGTTCGAGCCCTGCTCTGGGAGGAATCCACATGCCGCGGGGCAACTGGGCCCGTGAGCCACAACTACTGAGCCTGCGCCTCTGGAACCTGTGCTCCGCAACAAGAGAGGCTGAGATACTGAGAGGCCTATGCACCGCGATGAAGAGTGGCCCCCACTTACCGTAACTGGAGAGAGCCCTAGCACAGAAACGAAGACCCAGTAGAGCAATCAATCAATCCATCAATCAATCTTAAAACAACAATAAAAAATATAAAAAATAAAATACAGCAGAACAGCGACTAATACCTCATGGAAACAGCTGCATGCTGCCCTTTCTGCGCGGTTACTCAGGGACTTACCTCGAGGTCAGTACTCACGTTGAGTTTCCCTTTAGCTCCAGAGCGTGGCACGATGAGCTCCGCCCCGGCCATCGAAGCACCCGGCTAGCTAGAGAAAACTCATTGTCTTCCCAGAGCCATGTATGCAGAGGCTAGTGGCCTGTTAACAGCAGTCAATTTCAAGTAGCTTCAAGGCAGCATGAATGGAGCTTTCAGAATGGGCAAGCAAGGCTAGTTCCATCAGGCCCCCATTTCCGCTTGCGCACGCAGCATACATCCCTGTGCTTTCTAACAAGTCCAGAGAGACACAGGTTACCCAGTGCTTACTTCGTTGAATCAACTCCTCGAAGCAGGGTGTTCTGCATCTAGCGAACTGCCTCAACCAAGGAAAGCCCCAGCTAGGCCTCCGGGCCCATGGCTCTTCAAAAGCCTGCAGTGTTATCCGAGGAACTGGGCTTTAGTTGCAGTCGGAACGCAAGCCCACATTCTCCTGGAGGCAGGGTGACTTCAGACAGGGGGTCCCGGATGGAATACGAAGCCGAGTGTTTTTCTCAGTGCAGCGCAGACGAGGGCAATGAGTCAGACTTGCACGGCATGTTGGCCCTGCTAGAACGGTGTTCGTGGACCTGTGGGAATGCTGGGGAAGTCAAGCTGTCCCAAGAAAGAGTGCAGTCTGTTGCCCTACACTCGGCATACACAGAGTGGCTCCGAAGGGCTACGGGCCTGGATGTGGCTTAGCAGGCCCATGGGGGCCTGAGGGTACTCAGTGTCCTTGCAGGGAATAGGGTGCCCACGCCAGGCTCCTAGATGTCCTGCAGAGCGTACTGACGTTAAAATGATGCAGAGCAGTGGCTACGGCCTCATGGAAACTGCTTCACGCCTCCGCTTCTGCATGGCAATTCAGGGCCTTACCGCGAGGCAAGTGCTCTCGCTGAGGGTCCCGTTAGCGCCACAGCATGGGAGGATGCTGACTTTCTCCTCCAGCAGAGTGACTTCAGGTACGAGGTCCGCGAAGAATTCTAAGCGGAGTGTTTTCTCATGGCAGCTCAGACGGGGGCCGTGACGAACACTTCCATGGCAGGTCGCACTGCCTAGAAATGTGGTCCTGAGGCTGCTCCAGTGCTCTGGAAATGTAGCTCTCCTTCAGGAACGTGCAGGGTGTTGCCCATCACTCGGCATGCACAGAGGGCCTCTGAGGGACTTACCTTTGGGCCTCCATGTTGCTCAGCAGGCCCACAGGGGTCTGGAGGCACTCAGGGATCCTGGAGGGAAAATGATGCACACCCGAGGGGCCTAAGAGTCCTGGAAAGGGTACTTCCTTTAAAATAGAGCAGAACAGAGGCTTCCCTGGTGGTGCACTGGTTGACAACCTGCCTGCCAATGCAGGGGACACGGGTTCGAGCCCTGCTCTGGGAGGAATCCACATGCCGCGGGGCAACTGGGCCCGTGAGCCACAACTACTGAGCCTGCGCCTCTGGAACCTGTGCTCCGCAACAAGAGAGGCTGAGATACTGAGAGGCCTATGCACCGCGATGAAGAGTGGCCCCCACTTACCGTAACTGGAGAGAGCCCTAGCACAGAAACGAAGACCCAGTAGAGCAATCAATCAATCCATCAATCAATCTTAAAACAACAATAAAAAATATAAAAAATAAAATACAGCAGAACAGCGACTAATACCTCATGGAAACAGCTGCATGCTGCCCTTTCTGCGCGGTTACTCAGGGACTTACCTCGAGGTCAGTACTCACGTTGAGTTTCCCTTTAGCTCCAGAGCGTGGCACGATGAGCTCCGCCCCGGCCATCGAAGCACCCGGCTAGCTAGAGAAAACTCATTGTCTTCCCAGAGCCATGTATGCAGAGGCTAGTGGCCTGTTAACAGCAGTCAATTTCAAGTAGCTTCAAGGCAGCATGAATGGAGCTTTCAGAATGGGCAAGCAAGGCTAGTTCCATCAGGCCCCCATTTCCGCTTGCGCACGCAGCATACATCCCTGTGCTTTCTAACAAGTCCAGAGAGACACAGGTTACCCAGTGCTTACTTCGTTGAATCAACTCCTCGAAGCAGGGTGTTCTGCATCTAGCGAACTGCCTCAACCAAGGAAAGCCCCAGCTAGGCCTCCGGGCCCATGGCTCTTCAAAAGCCTGCAGTGTTATCCGAGGAACTGGGCTTTAGTTGCAGTCGGAACGCAAGCCCACATTCTCCTGGAGGCAGGGTGACTTCAGACAGGGGGTCCCGGATGGAATACGAAGCCGAGTGTTTTTCTCAGTGCAGCGCAGACGAGGGCAATGAGTCAGACTTGCACGGCATGTTGGCCCTGCTAGAACGGTGTTCGTGGACCTGTGGGAATGCTGGGGAAGTCAAGCTGTCCCAAGAAAGAGTGCAGTCTGTTGCCCTACACTCGGCATACACAGAGTGGCTCCGAAGGGCTACGGGCCTGGATGTGGCTTAGCAGGCCCATGGGGGCCTGAGGGTACTCAGTGTCCTTGCAGGGAATAGGGTGCCCACGCCAGGCTCCTAGATGTCCTGCAGAGCGTACTGACGTTAAAATGATGCAGAGCAGTGGCTACGGCCTCATGGAAACTGCTTCACGCCTCCGCTTCTGCATGGCAATTCAGGGCCTTACCGCGAGGCAAGTGCTCTCGCTGAGGGTCCCGTTAGCGCCACAGCATGGGAGGATGCTGACTTTCTCCTCCAGCAGAGTGACTTCAGGTACGAGGTCCGCGAAGAATTCTAAGCGGAGTGTTTTCTCATGGCAGCTCAGACGGGGGCCGTGACGAACACTTCCATGGCAGGTCGCACTGCCTAGAAATGTGGTCCTGAGGCTGCTCCAGTGCTCTGGAAATGTAGCTCTCCTTCAGGAACGTGCAGGGTGTTGCCCATCACTCGGCATGCACAGAGGGCCTCTGAGGGACTTACCTTTGGGCCTCCATGTTGCTCAGCAGGCCCACAGGGGTCTGGAGGCACTCAGGGATCCTGGAGGGAAAATGATGCACACCCGAGGGGCCTAAGAGTCCTGGAAAGGGTACTTCCTTTAAAATAGAGCAGAACAGAGGCTTCCCTGGTGGTGCACTGGTTGACAACCTGCCTGCCAATGCAGGGGACACGGGTTCGAGCCCTGCTCTGGGAGGAATCCACATGCCGCGGGGCAACTGGGCCCGTGAGCCACAACTACTGAGCCTGCGCCTCTGGAACCTGTGCTCCGCAACAAGAGAGGCTGAGATACTGAGAGGCCTATGCACCGCGATGAAGAGTGGCCCCCACTTACCGTAACTGGAGAGAGCCCTAGCACAGAAACGAAGACCCAGTAGAGCAATCAATCAATCCATCAATCAATCTTAAAACAACAATAAAAAATATAAAAAATAAAATACAGCAGAACAGCGACTAATACCTCATGGAAACAGCTGCATGCTGCCCTTTCTGCGCGGTTACTCAGGGACTTACCTCGAGGTCAGTACTCACGTTGAGTTTCCCTTTAGCTCCAGAGCGTGGCACGATGAGCTCCGCCCCGGCCATCGAAGCACCCGGCTAGCTAGAGAAAACTCATTGTCTTCCCAGAGCCATGTATGCAGAGGCTAGTGGCCTGTTAACAGCAGTCAATTTCAAGTAGCTTCAAGGCAGCATGAATGGAGCTTTCAGAATGGGCAAGCAAGGCTAGTTCCATCAGGCCCCCATTTCCGCTTGCGCACGCAGCATACATCCCTGTGCTTTCTAACAAGTCCAGAGAGACACAGGTTACCCAGTGCTTACTTCGTTGAATCAACTCCTCGAAGCAGGGTGTTCTGCATCTAGCGAACTGCCTCAACCAAGGAAAGCCCCAGCTAGGCCTCCGGGCCCATGGCTCTTCAAAAGCCTGCAGTGTTATCCGAGGAACTGGGCTTTAGTTGCAGTCGGAACGCAAGCCCACATTCTCCTGGAGGCAGGGTGACTTCAGACAGGGGGTCCCGGATGGAATACGAAGCCGAGTGTTTTTCTCAGTGCAGCGCAGACGAGGGCAATGAGTCAGACTTGCACGGCATGTTGGCCCTGCTAGAACGGTGTTCGTGGACCTGTGGGAATGCTGGGGAAGTCAAGCTGTCCCAAGAAAGAGTGCAGTCTGTTGCCCTACACTCGGCATACACAGAGTGGCTCCGAAGGGCTACGGGCCTGGATGTGGCTTAGCAGGCCCATGGGGGCCTGAGGGTACTCAGTGTCCTTGCAGGGAATAGGGTGCCCACGCCAGGCTCCTAGATGTCCTGCAGAGCGTACTGACGTTAAAATGATGCAGAGCAGTGGCTACGGCCTCATGGAAACTGCTTCACGCCTCCGCTTCTGCATGGCAATTCAGGGCCTTACCGCGAGGCAAGTGCTCTCGCTGAGGGTCCCGTTAGCGCCACAGCATGGGAGGATGCTGACTTTCTCCTCCAGCAGAGTGACTTCAGGTACGAGGTCCGCGAAGAATTCTAAGCGGAGTGTTTTCTCATGGCAGCTCAGACGGGGGCCGTGACGAACACTTCCATGGCAGGTCGCACTGCCTAGAAATGTGGTCCTGAGGCTGCTCCAGTGCTCTGGAAATGTAGCTCTCCTTCAGGAACGTGCAGGGTGTTGCCCATCACTCGGCATGCACAGAGGGCCTCTGAGGGACTTACCTTTGGGCCTCCATGTTGCTCAGCAGGCCCACAGGGGTCTGGAGGCACTCAGGGATCCTGGAGGGAAAATGATGCACACCCGAGGGGCCTAAGAGTCCTGGAAAGGGTACTTCCTTTAAAATAGAGCAGAACAGAGGCTTCCCTGGTGGTGCACTGGTTGACAACCTGCCTGCCAATGCAGGGGACACGGGTTCGAGCCCTGCTCTGGGAGGAATCCACATGCCGCGGGGCAACTGGGCCCGTGAGCCACAACTACTGAGCCTGCGCCTCTGGAACCTGTGCTCCGCAACAAGAGAGGCTGAGATACTGAGAGGCCTATGCACCGCGATGAAGAGTGGCCCCCACTTACCGTAACTGGAGAGAGCCCTAGCACAGAAACGAAGACCCAGTAGAGCAATCAATCAATCCATCAATCAATCTTAAAACAACAATAAAAAATATAAAAAATAAAATACAGCAGAACAGCGACTAATACCTCATGGGAACAGCTGCATGCTGCCCTTTCTGCGCGGTTACTCAGGGACTTACCTCGAGGTCAGTACTCACGTTGAGTTTCCCTTTAGCTCCAGAGCGTGGCACGATGAGCTCCGCCCCGGCCATCGAAGCACCCGGCTAGCTAGAGAAAACTCATTGTCTTCCCAGAGCCATGTATGCAGAGGCTAGTGGCCTGTTAACAGCAGTCAATTTCAAGTAGCTTCAAGGCAGCATGAATGGAGCTTTCAGAATGGGCAAGCAAGGCTAGTTCCATCAGGCCCCCATTTCCGCTTGCGCACGCAGCATACATCCCTGTGCTTTCTAACAAGTCCAGAGAGACACAGGTTACCCAGTGCTTACTTCGTTGAATCAACTCCTCGAAGCAGGGTGTTCTGCATCTAGCGAACTGCCTCAACCAAGGAAAGCCCCAGCTAGGCCTCCGGGCCCATGGCTCTTCAAAAGCCTGCAGTGTTATCCGAGGAACTGGGCTTTAGTTGCAGTCGGAACGCAAGCCCACATTCTCCTGGAGGCAGGGTGACTTCAGACAGGGGGTCCCGGATGGAATACGAAGCCGAGTGTTTTTCTCAGTGCAGCGCAGACGAGGGCAATGAGTCAGACTTGCACGGCATGTTGGCCCTGCTAGAACGGTGTTCGTGGACCTGTGGGAATGCTGGGGAAGTCAAGCTGTCCCAAGAAAGAGTGCAGTCTGTTGCCCTACACTCGGCATACACAGAGTGGCTCCGAAGGGCTACGGGCCTGGATGTGGCTTAGCAGGCCCATGGGGGCCTGAGGGTACTCAGTGTCCTTGCAGGGAATAGGGTGCCCACGCCAGGCTCCTAGATGTCCTGCAGAGCGTACTGACGTTAAAATGATGCAGAGCAGTGGCTACGGCCTCATGGAAACTGCTTCACGCCTCCGCTTCTGCATGGCAATTCAGGGCCTTACCGCGAGGCAAGTGCTCTCGCTGAGGGTCCCGTTAGCGCCACAGCATGGGAGGATGCTGACTTTCTCCTCCAGCAGAGTGACTTCAGGTACGAGGTCCGCGAAGAATTCTAAGCGGAGTGTTTTCTCATGGCAGCTCAGACGGGGGCCGTGACGAACACTTCCATGGCAGGTCGCACTGCCTAGAAATGTGGTCCTGAGGCTGCTCCAGTGCTCTGGAAATGTAGCTCTCCTTCAGGAACGTGCAGGGTGTTGCCCATCACTCGGCATGCACAGAGGGCCTCTGAGGGACTTACCTTTGGGCCTCCATGTTGCTCAGCAGGCCCACAGGGGTCTGGAGGCACTCAGGGATCCTGGAGGGAAAATGATGCACACCCGAGGGGCCTAAGAGTCCTGGAAAGGGTACTTCCTTTAAAATAGAGCAGAACAGAGGCTTCCCTGGTGGTGCACTGGTTGACAACCTGCCTGCCAATGCAGGGGACACGGGTTCGAGCCCTGCTCTGGGAGGAATCCACATGCCGCGGGGCAACTGGGCCCGTGAGCCACAACTACTGAGCCTGCGCCTCTGGAACCTGTGCTCCGCAACAAGAGAGGCTGAGATACTGAGAGGCCTATGCACCGCGATGAAGAGTGGCCCCCACTTACCGTAACTGGAGAGAGCCCTAGCACAGAAACGAAGACCCAGTAGAGCAATCAATCAATCCATCAATCAATCTTAAAACAACAATAAAAAATATAAAAAATAAAATACAGCAGAACAGCGACTAATACCTCATGGGAACAGCTGCATGCTGCCCTTTCTGCGCGGTTACTCAGGGACTTACCTCGAGGTCAGTACTCACGTTGAGTTTCCCTTTAGCTCCAGAGCGTGGCACGATGAGCTCCACCCCGGCCATCGAAGCACCCGGCTAGCTAGAGAAAACTCATTGTCTTCCCAGAGCCATGTATGCAGAGGCTAGTGGCCTGTTAACAGCAGTCAATTTCAAGTAGCTTCAAGGCAGCATGAATGGAGCTTTCAGAATGGGCAAGCAAGGCTAGTTCCATCAGGCCCCCATTTCCGCTTGCGCACGCAGCATACATCCCTGTGCTTTCTAACAAGTCCAGAGAGACACAGGTTACCCAGTGCTTACTTCGTTGAATCAACTCCTCGAAGCAGGGTGTTCTGCATCTAGCGAACTGCCTCAACCAAGGAAAGCCCCAGCTAGGCCTCCGGGCCCATGGCTCTTCAAAAGCCTGCAGTGTTATCCGAGGAACTGGGCTTTAGTTGCAGTCGGAACGCAAGCCCACATTCTCCTGGAGGCAGGGTGACTTCAGACAGGGGGTCCCGGATGGAATACGAAGCCGAGTGTTTTTCTCAGTGCAGCGCAGACGAGGGCAATGAGTCAGACTTGCACGGCATGTTGGCCCTGCTAGAACGGTGTTCGTGGACCTGTGGGAATGCTGGGGAAGTCAAGCTGTCCCAAGAAAGAGTGCAGTCTGTTGCCCTACACTCGGCATACACAGAGTGGCTCCGAAGGGCTACGGGCCTGGATGTGGCTTAGCAGGCCCATGGGGGCCTGAGGGTACTCAGTGTCCTTGCAGGGAATAGGGTGCCCACGCCAGGCTCCTAGATGTCCTGCAGAGCGTACTGACGTTAAAATGATGCAGAGCAGTGGCTACGGCCTCATGGAAACTGCTTCACGCCTCCGCTTCTGCATGGCAATTCAGGGCCTTACCGCGAGGCAAGTGCTCTCGCTGAGGGTCCCGTTAGCGCCACAGCATGGGAGGATGCTGACTTTCTCCTCCAGCAGAGTGACTTCAGGTACGAGGTCCGCGAAGAATTCTAAGCGGAGTGTTTTCTCATGGCAGCTCAGACGGGGGCCGTGACGAACACTTCCATGGCAGGTCGCACTGCCTAGAAATGTGGTCCTGAGGCTGCTCCAGTGCTCTGGAAATGTAGCTCTCCTTCAGGAACGTGCAGGGTGTTGCCCATCACTCGGCATGCACAGAGGGCCTCTGAGGGACTTACCTTTGGGCCTCCATGTTGCTCAGCAGGCCCACAGGGGTCTGGAGGCACTCAGGGATCCTGGAGGGAAAATGATGCACACCCGAGGGGCCTAAGAGTCCTGGAAAGGGTACTTCCTTTAAAATAGAGCAGAACAGAGGCTTCCCTGGTGGTGCACTGGTTGACAACCTGCCTGCCAATGCAGGGGACACGGGTTCGAGCCCTGCTCTGGGAGGAATCCACATGCCGCGGGGCAACTGGGCCCGTGAGCCACAACTACTGAGCCTGCGCCTCTGGAACCTGTGCTCCGCAACAAGAGAGGCTGAGATACTGAGAGGCCTATGCACCGCGATGAAGAGTGGCCCCCACTTACCGTAACTGGAGAGAGCCCTAGCACAGAAACGAAGACCCAGTAGAGCAATCAATCAATCCATCAATCAATCTTAAAACAACAATAAAAAATATAAAAAATAAAATACAGCAGAACAGCGACTAATACCTCATGGGAACAGCTGCATGCTGCCCTTTCTGCGCGGTTACTCAGGGACTTACCTCGAGGTCAGTACTCACGTTGAGTTTCCCTTTAGCTCCAGAGCGTGGCACGATGAGCTCCACCCCGGCCATCGAAGCACCCGGCTAGCTAGAGAAAACTCATTGTCTTCCCAGAGCCATGTATGCAGAGGCTAGTGGCCTGTTAACAGCAGTCAATTTCAAGTAGCTTCAAGGCAGCATGAATGGAGCTTTCAGAATGGGCAAGCAAGGCTAGTTCCATCAGGCCCCCATTTCCGCTTGCGCACGCAGCATACATCCCTGTGCTTTCTAACAAGTCCAGAGAGACACAGGTTACCCAGTGCTTACTTCGTTGAATCAACTCCTCGAAGCAGGGTGTTCTGCATCTAGCGAACTGCCTCAACCAAGGAAAGCCCCAGCTAGGCCTCCGGGCCCATGGCTCTTCAAAAGCCTGCAGTGTTATCCGAGGAACTGGGCTTTAGTTGCAGTCGGAACGCAAGCCCACATTCTCCTGGAGGCAGGGTGACTTCAGACAGGGGGTCCCGGATGGAATACGAAGCCGAGTGTTTTTCTCAGTGCAGCGCAGACGAGGGCAATGAGTCAGACTTGCACGGCATGTTGGCCCTGCTAGAACGGTGTTCGTGGACCTGTGGGAATGCTGGGGAAGTCAAGCTGTCCCAAGAAAGAGTGCAGTCTGTTGCCCTACACTCGGCATACACAGAGTGGCTCCGAAGGGCTACGGGCCTGGATGTGGCTTAGCAGGCCCATGGGGGCCTGAGGGTACTCAGTGTCCTTGCAGGGAATAGGGTGCCCACGCCAGGCTCCTAGATGTCCTGCAGAGCGTACTGACGTTAAAATGATGCAGAGCAGTGGCTACGGCCTCATGGAAACTGCTTCACGCCTCCGCTTCTGCATGGCAATTCAGGGCCTTACCGCGAGGCAAGTGCTCTCGCTGAGGGTCCCGTTAGCGCCACAGCATGGGAGGATGCTGACTTTCTCCTCCAGCAGAGTGACTTCAGGTACGAGGTCCGCGAAGAATTCTAAGCGGAGTGTTTTCTCATGGCAGCTCAGACGGGGGCCGTGACGAACACTTCCATGGCAGGTCGCACTGCCTAGAAATGTGGTCCTGAGGCTGCTCCAGTGCTCTGGAAATGTAGCTCTCCTTCAGGAACGTGCAGGGTGTTGCCCATCACTCGGCATGCACAGAGGGCCTCTGAGGGACTTACCTTTGGGCCTCCATGTTGCTCAGCAGGCCCACAGGGGTCTGGAGGCACTCAGGGATCCTGGAGGGAAAATGATGCACACCCGAGGGGCCTAAGAGTCCTGGAAAGGGTACTTCCTTTAAAATAGAGCAGAACAGAGGCTTCCCTGGTGGTGCACTGGTTGACAACCTGCCTGCCAATGCAGGGGACACGGGTTCGAGCCCTGCTCTGGGAGGAATCCACATGCCGCGGGGCAACTGGGCCCGTGAGCCACAACTACTGAGCCTGCGCCTCTGGAACCTGTGCTCCGCAACAAGAGAGGCTGAGATACTGAGAGGCCTATGCACCGCGATGAAGAGTGGCCCCCACTTACCGTAACTGGAGAGAGCCCTAGCACAGAAACGAAGACCCAGTAGAGCAATCAATCAATCCATCAATCAATCTTAAAACAACAATAAAAAATATAAAAAATAAAATACAGCAGAACAGCGACTAATACCTCATGGGAACAGCTGCATGCTGCCCTTTCTGCGCGGTTACTCAGGGACTTACCTCGAGGTCAGTACTCACGTTGAGTTTCCCTTTAGCTCCAGAGCGTGGCACGATGAGCTCCACCCCGGCCATCGAAGCACCCGGCTAGCTAGAGAAAACTCATTGTCTTCCCAGAGCCATGTATGCAGAGGCTAGTGGCCTGTTAACAGCAGTCAATTTCAAGTAGCTTCAAGGCAGCATGAATGGAGCTTTCAGAATGGGCAAGCAAGGCTAGTTCCATCAGGCCCCCATTTCCGCTTGCGCACGCAGCATACATCCCTGTGCTTTCTAACAAGTCCAGAGAGACACAGGTTACCCAGTGCTTACTTCGTTGAATCAACTCCTCGAAGCAGGGTGTTCTGCATCTAGCGAACTGCCTCAACCAAGGAAAGCCCCAGCTAGGCCTCCGGGCCCATGGCTCTTCAAAAGCCTGCAGTGTTATCCGAGGAACTGGGCTTTAGTTGCAGTCGGAACGCAAGCCCACATTCTCCTGGAGGCAGGGTGACTTCAGACAGGGGGTCCCGGATGGAATACGAAGCCGAGTGTTTTTCTCAGTGCAGCGCAGACGAGGGCAATGAGTCAGACTTGCACGGCATGTTGGCCCTGCTAGAACGGTGTTCGTGGACCTGTGGGAATGCTGGGGAAGTCAAGCTGTCCCAAGAAAGAGTGCAGTCTGTTGCCCTACACTCGGCATACACAGAGTGGCTCCGAAGGGCTACGGGCCTGGATGTGGCTTAGCAGGCCCATGGGGGCCTGAGGGTACTCAGTGTCCTTGCAGGGAATAGGGTGCCCACGCCAGGCTCCTAGATGTCCTGCAGAGCGTACTGACGTTAAAATGATGCAGAGCAGTGGCTACGGCCTCATGGAAACTGCTTCACGCCTCCGCTTCTGCATGGCAATTCAGGGCCTTACCGCGAGGCAAGTGCTCTCGCTGAGGGTCCCGTTAGCGCCACAGCATGGGAGGATGCTGACTTTCTCCTCCAGCAGAGTGACTTCAGGTACGAGGTCCGCGAAGAATTCTAAGCGGAGTGTTTTCTCATGGCAGCTCAGACGGGGGCCGTGACGAACACTTCCATGGCAGGTCGCACTGCCTAGAAATGTGGTCCTGAGGCTGCTCCAGTGCTCTGGAAATGTAGCTCTCCTTCAGGAACGTGCAGGGTGTTGCCCATCACTCGGCATGCACAGAGGGCCTCTGAGGGACTTACCTTTGGGCCTCCATGTTGCTCAGCAGGCCCACAGGGGTCTGGAGGCACTCAGGGATCCTGGAGGGAAAATGATGCACACCCGAGGGGCCTAAGAGTCCTGGAAAGGGTACTTCCTTTAAAATAGAGCAGAACAGAGGCTTCCCTGGTGGTGCACTGGTTGACAACCTGCCTGCCAATGCAGGGGACACGGGTTCGAGCCCTGCTCTGGGAGGAATCCACATGCCGCGGGGCAACTGGGCCCGTGAGCCACAACTACTGAGCCTGCGCCTCTGGAACCTGTGCTCCGCAACAAGAGAGGCTGAGATACTGAGAGGCCTATGCACCGCGATGAAGAGTGGCCCCCACTTACCGTAACTGGAGAGAGCCCTAGCACAGAAACGAAGACCCAGTAGAGCAATCAATCAATCCATCAATCAATCTTAAAACAACAATAAAAAATATAAAAAATAAAATACAGCAGAACAGCGACTAATACCTCATGGGAACAGCTGCATGCTGCCCTTTCTGCGCGGTCTCAGGGACTTACCTCGAGGTCAGTACTCACGTTGAGTTTCCCTTTAGCTCCAGAGCGTGGCACGATGAGCTCCACCCCGGCCATCGAAGCACCCGGCTAGCTAGAGAAAACTCATTGTCTTCCAGAGCCATGTATGCAGAGGCTAGTGGCCTGTTAACAGCAGTCAATTTCAAGTAGCTTCAAGGCAGCATGAATGGAGCTTTCAGAATGGGCAAGCAAGGCTAGTTCCATCAGGCCCCCATTTCCGCTTGCGCACGCAGCATACATCCCTGTGCTTTCTAACAAGTCCAGAGAGACACAGGTTACCCAGTGCTTACTTCGTTGAATCAACTCCTCGAAGCAGGGTGTTCTGCATCTAGCGAACTGCCTCAACCAAGGAAAGCCCCAGCTAGGCCTCCGGGCCCATGGCTCTTCAAAGCCTGCAGTGTTATCCGAGGAACTGGGCTTTAGTTGCAGTCGGAACGCAAGCCCACATTCTCCTGGAGGCAGGGTGACTTCAGACAGGGGGTCCCGGATGGAATACGAAGCCGAGTGTTTTTCTCAGTGCAGCGCAGACGAGGGCAATGAGTCAGACTTGCACGGCATGTTGGCCCTGCTAGAACGGTGTTCGTGGACCTGTGGGAATGCTGGGGAAGTCAAGCTGTCCCAAGAAAGAGTGCAGTCTGTTGCCCTACACTCGGCATACACAGAGTGGCTCCGAAGGGCTACGGGCCTGGATGTGGCTTAGCAGGCCCATGGGGGCCTGAGGGTACTCAGTGTCCTTGCAGGGAATAGGGTGCCCACGCCAGGCTCCTAGATGTCCTGCAGAGCGTACTGACGTTAAAATGATGCAGAGCAGTGGCTACGGCCTCATGGAAACTGCTTCACGCCTCCGCTTCTGCATGGCAATTCAGGGCCTTACCGCGAGGCAAGTGCTCTCGCTGAGGGTCCCGTTAGCGCCACAGCATGGGAGGATGCTGACTTTCTCCTCCAGCAGAGTGACTTCAGGTACGAGGTCCGCGAAGAATTCTAAGCGGAGTGTTTTCTCATGGCAGCTCAGACGGGGGCCGTGACGAACACTTCCATGGCAGGTCGCACTGCCTAGAAATGTGGTCCTGAGGCTGCTCCAGTGCTCTGGAAATGTAGCTCTCCTTCAGGAACGTGCAGGGTGTTGCCCATCACTCGGCATGCACAGAGGGCCTCTGAGGGACTTACCTTTGGGCCTCCATGTTGCTCAGCAGGCCCACAGGGGTCTGGAGGCACTCAGGGATCCTGGAGGGAAAATGATGCACACCCGAGGGGCCTAAGAGTCCTGGAAAGGGTACTTCCTTTAAAATAGAGCAGAACAGAGGCTTCCCTGGTGGTGCACTGGTTGACAACCTGCCTGCCAATGCAGGGGACACGGGTTCGAGCCCTGCTCTGGGAGGAATCCACATGCCGCGGGGCAACTGGGCCCGTGAGCCACAACTACTGAGCCTGCGCCTCTGGAACCTGTGCTCCGCAACAAGAGAGGCTGAGATACTGAGAGGCCTATGCACCGCGATGAAGAGTGGCCCCCACTTACCGTAACTGGAGAGAGCCCTAGCACAGAAACGAAGACCCAGTAGAGCAATCAATCAATCCATCAATCAATCTTAAAACAACAATAAAAAATATAAAAAATAAAATACAGCAGAACAGCGACTAATACCTCATGGGAACAGCTGCATGCTGCCCTTTCTGCGCGGTTACTCAGGGACTTACCTCGAGGTCAGTACTCACGTTGAGTTTCCCTTTAGCTCCAGAGCGTGGCACGATGAGCTCCACCCCGGCCATCGAAGCACCCGGCTAGCTAGAGAAAACTCATTGTCTTCCCAGAGCCATGTATGCAGAGGCTAGTGGCCTGTTAACAGCAGTCAATTTCAAGTAGCTTCAAGGCAGCATGAATGGAGCTTTCAGAATGGGCAAGCAAGGCTAGTTCCATCAGGCCCCCATTTCCGCTTGCGCACGCAGCATACATCCCTGTGCTTTCTAACAAGTCCAGAGAGACACAGGTTACCCAGTGCTTACTTCGTTGAATCAACTCCTCGAAGCAGGGTGTTCTGCATCTAGCGAACTGCCTCAACCAAGGAAAGCCCCAGCTAGGCCTCCGGCCCATGGCTCTTCAAAAGCCTGCAGTGTTATCCGAGGAACTGGGCTTTAGTTGCAGTCGGAACGCAAGCCCACATTCTCCTGGAGGCAGGGTGACTTCAGACAGGGGTCCCGGATGGAATACGAAGCCGAGTGTTTTTCTCAGTGCAGCGCAGACGAGGGCAATGAGTCAGACTTGCACGGCATGTTGGCCCTGCTAGAACGGTGTTCGTGGACCTGTGGGAATGCTGGGGAAGTCAAGCTGTCCCAAGAAAGAGTGCAGTCTGTTGCCCTACACTCGGCATACACAGAGTGGCTCCGAAGGGCTACGGGCCTGGATGTGGCTTAGCAGGCCCATGGGGGCCTGAGGGTACTCAGTGTCCTTGCAGGGAATAGGGTGCCCACGCCAGGCTCCTAGATGTCCTGCAGAGCGTACTGACGTTAAAATGATGCAGAGCAGTGGCTACGGCCTCATGGAAACTGCTTCACGCCTCCGCTTCTGCATGGCAATTCAGGGCCTTACCGCGAGGCAAGTGCTCTCGCTGAGGGTCCCGTTAGCGCCACAGCATGGGAGGATGCTGACTTTCTCCTCCAGCAGAGTGACTTCAGGTACGAGGTCCGCGAAGAATTCTAAGCGGAGTGTTTTCTCATGGCAGCTCAGACGGGGGCCGTGACGAACACTTCCATGGCAGGTCGCACTGCCTAGAAATGTGGTCCTGAGGCTGCTCAGTGCTCTGGAAATGTAGCTCTCCTTCAGGAACGTGCAGGGTGTTGCCCATCACTCGGCATGCACAGAGGGCCTCTGAGGGACTTACCTTTGGGCCTCCATGTTGCTCAGCAGGCCCACAGGGGTCTGGAGGCACTCAGGGATCCTGGAGGGAAAATGATGCACACCCGAGGGGCCTAAGAGTCCTGGAAAGGGTACTTCCTTTAAAATAGAGCAGAACAGAGGCTTCCCTGGTGGTGCACTGGTTGACAACCTGCCTGCCAATGCAGGGGACACGGGTTCGAGCCCTGCTCTGGGAGGAATCCACATGCCGCGGGGCAACTGGGCCCGTGAGCCACAACTACTGAGCCTGCGCCTCTGGAACCTGTGCTCCGCAACAAGAGAGGCTGAGATACTGAGAGGCCTATGCACCGCGATGAAGAGTGGCCCCCACTTACCGTAACTGGAGAGAGCCCTAGCACAGAAACGAAGACCCAGTAGAGCAATCAATCAATCCATCAATCAATCTTAAAACAACAATAAAAAATATAAAAAATAAAATACAGCAGAACAGCGACTAATACCTCATGGGAACAGCTGCATGCTGCCCTTTCTGCGCGGTTACTCAGGGACTTACCTCGAGGTCAGTACTCACGTTGAGTTTCCCTTTAGCTCCAGAGCGTGGCACGATGAGCTCCACCCCGGCCATCGAAGCACCCGGCTAGCTAGAGAAAACTCATTGTCTTCCCCAGAGCCATGTATGCAGAGGCTAGTGGCCTGTTAACAGCAGTCAATTTCAAGTAGCTTCAAGGCAGCATGAATGGAGCTTTCAGAATGGGCAAGCAAGGCTAGTTCCATCAGGCCCCCATTTCCGCTTGCGCACGCAGCATACATCCCTGTGCTTTCTAACAAGTCCAGAGAGACACAGGTTACCCAGTGCTTACTTCGTTGAATCAACTCCTCGAAGCAGGGTGTTCTGCATCTAGCGAACTGCCTCAACCAAGGAAAGCCCCAGCTAGGCCTCCGGGCCCATGGCTCTTCAAAAGCCTGCAGTGTTATCCGAGGAACTGGGCTTTAGTTGCAGTCGGAACGCAAGCCCACATTCTCCTGGAGGCAGGGTGACTTCAGACAGGGGGTCCCGGATGGAATACGAAGCCGAGTGTTTTTCTCAGTGCAGCGCAGACGAGGGCAATGAGTCAGACTTGCACGGCATGTTGGCCCTGCTAGAACGGTGTTCGTGGACCTGTGGAATGCTGGGGAAGTCAAGCTGTCCCAAGAAAGAGTGCAGTCTGTTGCCCTACACTCGGCATACACAGAGTGGCTCCGAAGGGCTACGGGCCTGGATGTGGCTTAGCAGGCCCATGGGGGCCTGAGGGTACTCAGTGTCCTTGCAGGGAATAGGGTGCCCACGCCAGGCTCCTAGATGTCCTGCAGAGCGTACTGACGTTAAAATGATGCAGAGCAGTGGCTACGGCCTCATGGAAACTGCTTCACGCCTCCGCTTCTGCATGGCAATTCAGGGCCTTACCGCGAGGCAAGTGCTCTCGCTGAGGGTCCCGTTAGCGCCACAGCATGGGAGGATGCTGACTTTCTCCTCCAGCAGAGTGACTTCAGGTACGAGGTCCGCGAAGAATTCTAAGCGGAGTGTTTTCTCATGGCAGCTCAGACGGGGCCGTGACGAACACTTCCATGGCAGGTCGCACTGCCTAGAAATGTGGTCCTGAGGCTGCTCCAGTGCTCTGGAAATGTAGCTCTCCTTCAGGAACGTGCAGGGTGTTGCCCATCACTCGGCATGCACAGAGGGCCTCTGAGGGACTTACCTTTGGGCCTCCATGTTGCTCAGCAGGCCCACAGGGGTCTGGAGGCACTCAGGGATCCTGGAGGGAAAATGATGCACACCCGAGGGGCCTAAGAGTCCTGGAAAGGGTACTTCCTTTAAAATAGAGCAGAACAGAGGCTTCCCTGGTGGTGCACTGGTTGACAACCTGCCTGCCAATGCAGGGGACACGGGTTCGAGCCCTGCTCTGGGAGGAATCCACATGCCGCGGGGCAACTGGGCCCGTGAGCCACAACTACTGAGCCTGCGCCTCTGGAACCTGTGCTCCGCAACAAGAGAGGCTGAGATACTGAGAGGCCTATGCACCGCGATGAAGAGTGGCCCCCACTTACCGTAACTGGAGAGAGCCCTAGCACAGAAACGAAGACCCAGTAGAGCAATCAATCAATCCATCAATCAATCTTAAAACAACAATAAAAAATATAAAAAATAAAATACAGCAGAACAGCGACTAATACCTCATGGGAACAGCTGCATGCTGCCCTTTCTGCGCGGTTACTCAGGGACTTACCTCGAGGTCAGTACTCACGTTGAGTTTCCCTTTAGCTCCAGAGCGTGGCACGATGAGCTCCACCCCGGCCATCGAAGCACCCGGCTAGCTAGAGAAAACTCATTGTCTTCCCAGAGCCATGTATGCAGAGGCTAGTGGCCTGTTAACAGCAGTCAATTTCAAGTAGCTTCAAGGCAGCATGAATGGAGCTTTCAGAATGGGCAAGCAAGGCTAGTTCCATCAGGCCCCCATTTCCGCTTGCGCACGCAGCATACATCCCTGTGCTTTCTAACAAGTCCAGAGAGACACAGGTTACCCAGTGCTTACTTCGTTGAATCAACTCCTCGAAGCAGGGTGTTCTGCATCTAGCGAACTGCCTCAACCAAGAAAGCCCCAGCTAGGCCTCCGGGCCCATGGCTCTTCAAAAGCCTGCAGTGTTATCCGAGGAACTGGGCTTTAGTTGCAGTCGGAACGCAAGCCCACATTCTCCTGGAGGCAGGGTGACTTCAGACAGGGGGTCCCGGATGGAATACGAAGCCGAGTGTTTTTCTCAGTGCAGCGCAGACGAGGGCAATGAGTCAGACTTGCACGGCATGTTGGCCCTGCTAGAACGGTGTTCGTGGACCTGTGGGAATGCTGGGGAAGTCAAGCTGTCCCAAGAAAGAGTGCAGTCTGTTGCCCTACACTCGGCATACACAGAGTGGCTCCGAAGGGCTACGGGCCTGGATGTGGCTTAGCAGGCCCATGGGGGCCTGAGGGTACTCAGTGTCCTTGCAGGGAATAGGGTGCCCACGCCAGGCTCCTAGATGTCCTGCAGAGCGTACTGACGTTAAAATGATGCAGAGCAGTGGCTACGGCCTCATGGAAACTGCTTCACGCCTCCGCTTCTGCATGGCAATTCAGGGCCTTACCGCGAGGCAAGTGCTCTCGCTGAGGGTCCCGTTAGCGCCACAGCATGGGAGGATGCTGACTTTCTCCTCCAGCAGAGTGACTTCAGGTACGAGGTCCGCGAAGAATTCTAAGCGGAGTGTTTTCTCATGGCAGCTCAGACGGGGGCCGTGACGAACACTTCCATGGCAGGTCGCACTGCCTAGAAATGTGGTCCTGAGGCTGCTCCAGTGCTCTGGAAATGTAGCTCTCCTTCAGGAACGTGCAGGGTGTTGCCCATCACTCGGCATGCACAGAGGGCCTCTGAGGGACTTACCTTTGGGCCTCCATGTTGCTCAGCAGGCCCACAGGGGTCTGGAGGCACTCAGGGATCCTGGAGGGAAAATGATGCACACCCGAGGGGCCTAAGAGTCCTGGAAAGGGTACTTCCTTTAAAATAGAGCAGAACAGAGGCTTCCCTGGTGGTGCACTGGTTGACAACCTGCCTGCCAATGCAGGGGACACGGGTTCGAGCCCTGCTCTGGGAGGAATCCACATGCCGCGGGGCAACTGGGCCCGTGAGCCACAACTACTGAGCCTGCGCCTCTGGAACCTGTGCTCCGCAACAAGAGAGGCTGAGATACTGAGAGGCCTATGCACCGCGATGAAGAGTGGCCCCCACTTACCGTAACTGGAGAGAGCCCTAGCACAGAAACGAAGACCCAGTAGAGCAATCAATCAATCCATCAATCAATCTTAAAACAACAATAAAAAATATAAAAAATAAAATACAGCAGAACAGCGACTAATACCTCATGGAAACAGCTGCATGCTGCCCTTTCTGCGCGGTTACTCAGGGACTTACCTCGAGGTCAGTACTCACGTTGAGTTTCCCTTTAGCTCCAGAGCGTGGCACGATGAGCTCCACCCCGGCCATCGAAGCACCCGGCTAGCTAGAGAAAAACTCATTGTCTTCCCAGAGCCATGTATGCAGAGGCTAGTGGCCTGTTAACAGCAGTCAATTTCAAGTAGCTTCAAGGCAGCATGAATGGAGCTTTCAGAATGGGCAAGCAAGGCTAGTTCCATCAGGCCCCCATTTCCGCTTGCGCACGCAGCATACATCCCTGTGCTTTCTAACAAGTCCAGAGAGACACAGGTTACCCAGTGCTTACTTCGTTGAATCAACTCCTCGAAGCAGGGTGTTCTGCATCTAGCGAACTGCCTCAACCAAGGAAAGCCCCAGCTAGGCCTCCGGGCCCATGGCTCTTCAAAAGCCTGCAGTGTTATCCGAGGAACTGGGCTTTAGTTGCAGTCGAACGCAAGCCCACATTCTCCTGGAGGCAGGGTGACTTCAGACAGGGGGTCCCGGATGGAATACGAAGCCGAGTGTTTTTCTCAGTGCAGCGCAGACGAGGGCAATGAGTCAGACTTGCACGGCATGTTGGCCCTGCTAGAACGGTGTTCGTGGACCTGTGGGAATGCTGGGGAAGTCAAGCTGTCCCAAGAAAGAGTGCAGTCTGTTGCCCTACACTCGGCATACACAGAGTGGCTCCGAAGGGCTACGGGCCTGGATGTGGCTTAGCAGGCCCATGGGGGCCTGAGGGTACTCAGTGTCCTTGCAGGGAATAGGGTGCCCACGCCAGGCTCCTAGATGTCCTGCAGAGCGTACTGACGTTAAAATGATGCAGAGCAGTGGCTACGGCCTCATGGAAACTGCTTCACGCCTCCGCTTCTGCATGGCAATTCAGGGCCTTACCGCGAGGCAAGTGCTCTCGCTGAGGGTCCCGTTAGCGCCACAGCATGGGAGGATGCTGACTTTCTCCTCCAGCAGAGTGACTTCAGGTACGAGGTCCGCGAAGAATTCTAAGCGGAGTGTTTTCTCATGGCAGCTCAGACGGGGGCCGTGACGAACACTTCCATGGCAGGTCGCACTGCCTAGAAATGTGGTCCTGAGGCTGCTCCAGTGCTCTGGAAATGTAGCTCTCCTTCAGGAACGTGCAGGGTGTTGCCCATCACTCGGCATGCACAGAGGGCCTCTGAGGGACTTACCTTTGGGCCTCCATGTTGCTCAGCAGGCCCACAGGGGTCTGGAGGCACTCAGGGATCCTGGAGGGAAAATGATGCACACCCGAGGGGCCTAAGAGTCCTGGAAAGGGTACTTCCTTTAAAATAGAGCAGAACAGAGGCTTCCCTGGTGGTGCACTGGTTGACAACCTGCCTGCCAATGCAGGGGACACGGGTTCGAGCCCTGCTCTGGGAGGAATCCACATGCCGCGGGGCAACTGGGCCCGTGAGCCACAACTACTGAGCCTGCGCCTCTGGAACCTGTGCTCCGCAACAAGAGAGGCTGAGATACTGAGAGGCCTATGCACCGCGATGAAGAGTGGCCCCCACTTACCGTAACTGGAGAGAGCCCTAGCACAGAAACGAAGACCCAGTAGAGCAATCAATCAATCCATCAATCAATCTTAAAACAACAATAAAAAATATAAAAAATAAAATACAGCAGAACAGCGACTAATACCTCATGGAAACAGCTGCATGCTGCCCTTTCTGCGCGGTTACTCAGGGACTTACCTCGAGGTCAGTACTCACGTTGAGTTTCCCTTTAGCTCCAGAGCGTGGCACGATGAGCTCCACCCCGGCCATCGAAGCACCCGGCTAGCTAGAGAAAACTCATTGTCTTCCAGAGCCATGTATGCAGAGGCTAGTGGCCTGTTAACAGCAGTCAATTTCAAGTAGCTTCAAGGCAGCATGAATGGAGCTTTCAGAATGGGCAAGCAAGGCTAGTTCCATCAGGCCCCCATTTCCGCTTGCGCACGCAGCATACATCCCTGTGCTTTCTAACAAGTCCAGAGAGACACAGGTTACCCAGTGCTTACTTCGTTGAATCAACTCCTCGAAGCAGGGTGTTCTGCATCTAGCGAACTGCCTCAACCAAGGAAAGCCCCAGCTAGGCCTCCGGGCCCATGGCTCTTCAAAAGCCTGCAGTGTTATCCGAGGAACTGGGCTTTAGTTGCAGTCGGAACGCAAGCCCACATTCTCCTGGAGGCAGGGTGACTTCAGACAGGGGGTCCCGGATGGAATACGAAGCGAGTGTTTTTCTCAGTGCAGCGCAGACGAGGGCAATGAGTCAGACTTGCACGGCATGTTGGCCCTGCTAGAACGGTGTTCGTGGACCTGTGGGAATGCTGGGGAAGTCAAGCTGTCCCAAGAAAGAGTGCAGTCTGTTGCCCTACACTCGGCATACACAGAGTGGCTCCGAAGGGCTACGGGCCTGGATGTGGCTTAGCAGGCCCATGGGGGCCTGAGGGTACTCAGTGTCCTTGCAGGGAATAGGGTGCCCACGCCAGGCTCCTAGATGTCCTGCAGAGCGTACTGACGTTAAAATGATGCAGAGCAGTGGCTACGGCCTCATGGAAACTGCTTCACGCCTCCGCTTCTGCATGGCAATTCAGGGCCTTACCGCGAGGCAAGTGCTCTCGCTGAGGGTCCCGTTAGCGCCACAGCATGGGAGGATGCTGACTTTCTCCTCCAGCAGAGTGACTTCAGGTACGAGGTCCGCGAAGAATTCTAAGCGGAGTGTTTTCTCATGGCAGCTCAGACGGGGGCCGTGACGAACACTTCCATGGCAGGTCGCACTGCCTAGAAATGTGGTCCTGAGGCTGCTCCAGTGCTCTGGAAATGTAGCTCTCCTTCAGGAACGTGCAGGGTGTTGCCCATCACTCGGCATGCACAGAGGGCCTCTGAGGGACTTACCTTTGGGCCTCCATGTTGCTCAGCAGGCCCACAGGGGTCTGGAGGCACTCAGGGATCCTGGAGGGAAAATGATGCACACCCGAGGGGCCTAAGAGTCCTGGAAAGGGTACTTCCTTTAAAATAGAGCAGAACAGAGGCTTCCCTGGTGGTGCACTGGTTGACAACCTGCCTGCCAATGCAGGGGACACGGGTTCGAGCCCTGCTCTGGGAGGAATCCACATGCCGCGGGGCAACTGGGCCCGTGAGCCACAACTACTGAGCCTGCGCCTCTGGAACCTGTGCTCCGCAACAAGAGAGGCTGAGATACTGAGAGGCCTATGCACCGCGATGAAGAGTGGCCCCCACTTACCGTAACTGGAGAGAGCCCTAGCACAGAAACGAAGACCCAGTAGAGCAATCAATCAATCCATCAATCAATCTTAAAACAACAATAAAAAATATAAAAAATAAAATACAGCAGAACAGCGACTAATACCTCATGGAAACAGCTGCATGCTGCCCTTTCTGCGCGGTTACTCAGGGACTTACCTCGAGGTCAGTACTCACGTTGAGTTTCCCTTTAGCTCCAGAGCGTGGCACGATGAGCTCCACCCCGGCCATCGAAGCACCCGGCTAGCTAGAGAAAACTCATTGTCTTCCCAGAGCCATGTATGCAGAGGCTAGTGGCCTGTTAACAGCAGTCAATTTCAAGTAGCTTCAAGGCAGCATGAATGGAGCTTTCAGAATGGGCAAGCAAGGCTAGTTCCATCAGGCCCCCATTTCCGCTTGCGCACGCAGCATACATCCCTGTGCTTTCTAACAAGTCCAGAGAGACACAGGTTACCCAGTGCTTACTTCGTTGAATCAACTCCTCGAAGCAGGGTGTTCTGCATCTAGCGAACTGCCTCAACCAAGGAAAGCCCCAGCTAGGCCTCCGGGCCCATGGCTCTTCAAAAGCCTGCAGTGTTATCCGAGGAACTGGGCTTTAGTTGCAGTCGGAACGCAAGCCCACATTCTCCTGGAGGCAGGGTGACTTCAGACAGGGGGTCCCGGATGGAATACGAAGCCGAGTGTTTTTCTCAGTGCAGCGCAGACGAGGGCAATGAGTCAGACTTGCACGGCATGTTGGCCCTGCTAGAACGGTGTTCGTGGACCTGTGGGAATGCTGGGGAAGTCAAGCTGTCCCAAGAAAGAGTGCAGTCTGTTGCCCTACACTCGGCATACACAGAGTGGCTCCGAAGGGCTACGGGCCTGGATGTGGCTTAGCAGGCCCATGGGGGCCTGAGGGTACTCAGTGTCCTTGCAGGGAATAGGGTGCCCACGCCAGGCTCCTAGATGTCCTGCAGAGCGTACTGACGTTAAAATGATGCAGAGCAGTGGCTACGGCCTCATGGAAACTGCTTCACGCCTCCGCTTCTGCATGGCAATTCAGGGCCTTACCGCGAGGCAAGTGCTCTCGCTGAGGGTCCCGTTAGCGCCACAGCATGGGAGGATGCTGACTTTCTCCTCCAGCAGAGTGACTTCAGGTACGAGGTCCGCGAAGAATTCTAAGCGGAGTGTTTTCTCATGGCAGCTCAGACGGGGGCCGTGACGAACACTTCCATGGCAGGTCGCACTGCCTAGAAATGTGGTCCTGAGGCTGCTCCAGTGCTCTGGAAATGTAGCTCTCCTTCAGGAACGTGCAGGGTGTTGCCCATCACTCGGCATGCACAGAGGGCCTCTGAGGGACTTACCTTTGGGCCTCCATGTTGCTCAGCAGGCCCACAGGGGTCTGGAGGCACTCAGGGATCCTGGAGGGAAAATGATGCACACCCGAGGGGCCTAAGAGTCCTGGAAAGGGTACTTCCTTTAAAATAGAGCAGAACAGAGGCTTCCCTGGTGGTGCACTGGTTGACAACCTGCCTGCCAATGCAGGGGACACGGGTTCGAGCCCTGCTCTGGGAGGAATCCACATGCCGCGGGGCAACTGGGCCCGTGAGCCACAACTACTGAGCCTGCGCCTCTGGAACCTGTGCTCCGCAACAAGAGAGGCTGAGATACTGAGAGGCCTATGCACCGCGATGAAGAGTGGCCCCCACTTACCGTAACTGGAGAGAGCCCTAGCACAGAAACGAAGACCCAGTAGAGCAATCAATCAATCCATCAATCAATCTTAAAACAACAATAAAAAATATAAAAAATAAAATACAGCAGAACAGCGACTAATACCTCATGGAAACAGCTGCATGCTGCCCTTTCTGCGCGGTTACTCAGGGACTTACCTCGAGGTCAGTACTCACGTTGAGTTTCCCTTTAGCTCCAGAGCGTGGCACGATGAGCTCCACCCCGGCCATCGAAGCACCCGGCTAGCTAGAGAAAACTCATTGTCTTCCCAGAGCCATGTATGCAGAGGCTAGTGGCCTGTTAACAGCAGTCAATTTCAAGTAGCTTCAAGGCAGCATGAATGGAGCTTTCAGAATGGGCAAGCAAGGCTAGTTCCATCAGGCCCCATTTCCGCTTGCGCACGCAGCATACATCCCTGTGCTTTCTAACAAGTCCAGAGAGACACAGGTTACCCAGTGCTTACTTCGTTGAATCAACTCCTCGAAGCAGGGTGTTCTGCATCTAGCGAACTGCCTCAACCAAGGAAAGCCCCAGCTAGGCCTCCGGGCCCATGGCTCTTCAAAAGCCTGCAGTGTTATCCGAGGAACTGGGCTTTAGTTGCAGTCGGAACGCAAGCCCACATTCTCCTGGAGGCAGGGTGACTTCAGACAGGGGGTCCCGGATGGAATACGAAGCCGAGTGTTTTTCTCAGTGCAGCGCAGACGAGGGCAATGAGTCAGACTTGCACGGCATGTTGGCCCTGCTAGAACGGTGTTCGTGGACCTGTGGGAATGCTGGGGAAGTCAAGCTGTCCCAAGAAAGAGTGCAGTCTGTTGCCCTACACTCGGCATACACAGAGTGGCTCCGAAGGGCTACGGGCCTGGATGTGGCTTAGCAGGCCCATGGGGGCCTGAGGGTACTCAGTGTCCTTGCAGGGAATAGGGTGCCCACGCCAGGCTCCTAGATGTCCTGCAGAGCGTACTGACGTTAAAATGATGCAGAGCAGTGGCTACGGCCTCATGGAAACTGCTTCACGCCTCCGCTTCTGCATGGCAATTCAGGGCCTTACCGCGAGGCAAGTGCTCTCGCTGAGGGTCCCGTTAGCGCCACAGCATGGGAGGATGCTGACTTTCTCCTCCAGCAGAGTGACTTCAGGTACGAGGTCGCGAAGAATTCTAAGCGGAGTGTTTTCTCATGGCAGCTCAGACGGGGGCCGTGACGAACACTTCCATGGCAGGTCGCACTGCCTAGAAATGTGGTCCTGAGGCTGCTCCAGTGCTCTGGAAATGTAGCTCTCCTTCAGGAACGTGCAGGGTGTTGCCCATCACTCGGCATGCACAGAGGGCCTCTGAGGGACTTACCTTTGGGCCTCCATGTTGCTCAGCAGGCCCACAGGGGTCTGGAGGCACTCAGGGATCCTGGAGGGAAAATGATGCACACCCGAGGGGCCTAAGAGTCCTGGAAAGGGTACTTCCTTTAAAATAGAGCAGAACAGAGGCTTCCCTGGTGGTGCACTGGTTGACAACCTGCCTGCCAATGCAGGGGACACGGGTTCGAGCCCTGCTCTGGGAGGAATCCACATGCCGCGGGGCAACTGGGCCCGTGAGCCACAACTACTGAGCCTGCGCCTCTGGAACCTGTGCTCCGCAACAAGAGAGGCTGAGATACTGAGAGGCCTATGCACCGCGATGAAGAGTGGCCCCCACTTACCGTAACTGGAGAGAGCCCTAGCACAGAAACGAAGACCCAGTAGAGCAATCAATCAATCCATCAATCAATCTTAAAACAACAATAAAAAATATAAAAATAAAATACAGCAGAACAGCGACTAATACCTCATGGAAACAGCTGCATGCTGCCCTTTCTGCGCGGTTACTCAGGGACTTACCTCGAGGTCAGTACTCACGTTGAGTTTCCCTTTAGCTCCAGAGCGTGGCACGATGAGCTCCACCCCGGCCATCGAAGCACCCGGCTAGCTAGAGAAAACTCATTGTCTTCCCAGAGCCATGTATGCAGAGGCTAGTGGCCTGTTAACAGCAGTCAATTTCAAGTAGCTTCAAGGCAGCATGAATGGAGCTTTCAGAATGGGCAAGCAAGGCTAGTTCCATCAGGCCCCCATTTCCGCTTGCGCACGCAGCATACATCCCTGTGCTTTCTAACAAGTCCAGAGAGACACAGGTTACCCAGTGCTTACTTCGTTGAATCAACTCCTCGAAGCAGGGTGTTCTGCATCTAGCGAACTGCCTCAACCAAGGAAAGCCCCAGCTAGGCCTCCGGGCCCATGGCTCTTCAAAAGCCTGCAGTGTTATCCGAGGAACTGGGCTTTAGTTGCAGTCGGAACGCAAGCCCACATTCTCCTGGAGGCAGGGTGACTTCAGACAGGGGGTCCCGGATGGAATACGAAGCCGAGTGTTTTTCTCAGTGCAGCGCAGACGAGGGCAATGAGTCAGACTTGGCACGGCATGTTGGCCCTGCTAGAACGGTGTTCGTGGACCTGTGGGAATGCTGGGGAAGTCAAGCTGTCCCAAGAAAGAGTGCAGTCTGTTGCCCTACACTCGGCATACACAGAGTGGCTCCGAAGGGCTACGGGCCTGGATGTGGCTTAGCAGGCCCATGGGGGCCTGAGGGTACTCAGTGTCCTTGCAGGGAATAGGGTGCCCACGCCAGGCTCCTAGATGTCCTGCAGAGCGTACTGACGTTAAAATGATGCAGAGCAGTGGCTACGGCCTCATGGAAACTGCTTCACGCCTCCGCTTCTGCATGGCAATTCAGGGCCTTACCGCGAGGCAAGTGCTCTCGCTGAGGGTCCCGTTAGCGCCACAGCATGGGAGGATGCTGACTTTCTCCTCCAGCAGAGTGACTTCAGGTACGAGGTCCGCGAAGAATTCTAAGCGGAGTGTTTTCTCATGGCAGCTCAGACGGGGGCCGTGACGAACACTTCCATGGCAGGTCGCACTGCCTAGAAATGTGGTCCTGAGGCTGCTCCAGTGCTCTGGAAATGTAGCTCTCCTTCAGGAACGTGCAGGGGTTGCCCATCACTCGGCATGCACAGAGGGCCTCTGAGGGACTTACCTTGGGCCTCCATGTTGCTCAGCAGGCCCACAGGGGTCTGGAGGCACTCAGGGATCCTGGAGGGAAAATGATGCACACCCGAGGGGCCTAAGAGTCCTGGAAAGGGTA
>NW_026646668.1:0-51897 GCF_949987535.1 Balaenoptera acutorostrata
CCTGGATTATTGTGATGACAGCAGTCATGGAGAATTGTGATGACAGGGATAATGCAGCATTGTGTTCACAAGGGTATGTTCTATTGTGATGACAATGGTCATGGAGTACTGTGATGAAAGTTTTCATGGAACACCGTGATGAAAAGTGCCTGGGAGCATTGTGGCGATAAAGGCCATGGAGCATTGTGATGACAAGTGTCATGGGGCATTTTGATGACATTGGCATGGAGCATTATGATGACAAGGGTTCTGAGGCATTTTGATGACAAAGGCATGGAGCATTTTGATGACAGTGGCCATGGAACATTGTGATGACAAAGGCCATGGAGCATTGTGATGCCAAGTGTCAAGGGGCATTTTGATGACATTGGCATTGAGCATTATGATGAGAAGAGTTCTGGAGCATTTGGATGACAAGGGCATGGAGCATTGTGGTGACAGTGCCCATGGAGCATTGTGATGAAAAGGGCAGGGAATATTGTGATGACTGGGTTCATGGAGCATTGTGATGAAAGGGGCTATGGAGCATTGAGATGACAGGGTCATGAGGCATGGTGATGACAGTGGTCATGGAGCATTGTGATGAAAGAGATCATGGAGCAATATGATAACAGGGGCCATGGAACATTGTGAAGACAGGTGTATTGGAGCATTGTGATGAAAGTAGTCATGGATCATTGTGATGAAATGTGTCCTGGAACACTGTGATGACACGGTTCATCGAGTATTGTGATGAAAAGGGTCATAGCGAATTGTGATGACAGGTGTCATGGGGCATTGTGATGACATTGATCATCTAGGAATTGTGATGAAAGGTATCATGGAGCACTGTGATGACTGGGGGCATGAAGCATTGTTATGAAAATTGTCCTGGATTATTGTGATGACAGCAGTCATGGAGAATTGTGCTGACAGGGATTATGCAGCATTGTGTTGACAAGGGTATGGACTATTGTGATGACAATGGTCATGGAGCAATGTGATGAAAGTTTTCATGGAACATAGTGATGAAAAGTGCCTGGGAGCATTGTGACGATAAAGGCCATGGAGCATTGTGCTGACAAGTGTCATGGAGCATTGTAATGAAAGGTTTCATTGTGCACCGTGATGACAAGGGGGATAGAATATTGTGATGAAACTAGTCCTGGAGCATAGTGATAACAAAAGCCTTGGAGCATTTTGATGACAGGCATCATGGAGCATTGTGAAGAAAGGGGCCATGGGGAATTGGAATGACAATAGAGAAATGTGATGAAAATGGTCAGCGAGCATAGTGATTAAAGTGCTCATTGAGAATTGTGATGAAAAGCAACATAGAGCATTGTGATGACAAAGGTCATGGAGAACTGTGATGACCAGGGTCATGTAGCATTGTGCTGACACAGTCATGGAATATTGTGATGACAAGAATTCTGGAGCATTGTGATGACAAGAGCCATGGAGCATTGTGATGACACGGTCATGGAACATTGTGATGACAAGGATTCTGGAGCATTGTGATGACAAGTGCCATGGAACATTGTGATGACACGGTCATGGAACATTGTGATGACAAGGATTCTGGAGCATTGTGATGACAAGTGCCATGGAGCATTGTGATGACACGGTCCAGGAACATTGGGATGACAAGAATTCTGGAGCATTGTGATGAAAGGGCATGGAGCATTGTGATTAAAGGTGACAAGTAGCATTGTGATGATATGGGCAGAGATCTTTGTGATGACAGGGGTCATGGAACATTGTGATGAAAAGTGTCATGGAACATTGTGCTGACAGGGATCATGGAGCTTTTTGGTAAGGGAGGCCATGGAGATTTGTAATGGCAGGCGTCATGGGGCATCGTGATGACAGTGGTCTTGGAGCATTGTGATGAAAGGGGTCATGGAGCACTGTGATTAGAGGGGCCATGGAGCATTGTGAATACAAAGGCTATGGAGCATTGAGATGACAGGGTTCATGGAGCACTGTGGTGAAAGTGATCATGGAACAATTTGATGACAAGTGTCCTGGAACCTTGTGATGACACGGTTCATGGATCATTGTGATGACAAGGACCATGGTGAATTGTGATGACATCTGTCCTGGGGCATTTTGATGACAGTGGTCATCTAGAATTGTGATGCTAAAGGTATCATGGAGCACTGTGATGACAGGGCCATGGAACATTGTGATTACAAATGCCATGGAGCATTGTGATGAAAAGTGTCATGGGGCATTTTGATGACATTGGCATGGAGCATTATGATCACAAGAGTTGTGGAGCATTTTGAAGACAAGGGCATGGAGCATTGTGATGACAGGGCCCATGGAGCATTGTGATGAAAAGGGCAGGGAACATTGTGATGACAGAGTTCATGGAGCATTGTGATGAAAGGGGCCATGGAGCATTGAGATGAGAAGCGTCATGAGGCATGGTGATGACAGTGGTCATGGAGCATTGTGATGAAAGAGATCATGGAGCTATATGATAACAGGGGCCATGGAGCATTGTGATGACAGTTGTATTGGAGCATTGTGATGAAAGTAGTCATGGATCATTGTGATGACATATGTCCTGGAACACTGTGATGACACGGTTCATCGAGTATTGTGATGACAAGGGTCATAGCGATTGTGATGACAGGTGTCATGGGGCATTGTGATGACATTGATCATCTAGGAATTGTGATGAAAGGTATCATGGAGCACTGTGATGACTGGGGGCATGAAGCATTGTTATGAAATTTGGCCTGGATCATTGTGATGAGAGCAGTCATGGAGAATTGTGATGACAGGGATTATGAAGCATTGTGTTGACAAGGGTATGGACTATTGTGATGACAATGGTCATGGAGCAATGTGATGAAAGTTTTCATGGAACATCGTGATGAAAAGTGCCTGGGGGCATTGTGACGATAAAGGCCGTGGAGCATTGTGATGACAAGTGTCATGGAGCATTGTAATGAAAGGTTTCATTGTGCACCGTGATAAAAAGGGGGATGGAGTATTGTGATGAAACTGGTCCTGGAGCATTGTGATAACAAAAGCCATGGAGCATTGTGATGACAGGCATCATGGAGCATTGTGAAGAAAGGGGTCATGGGGAATTGTAATGACAATAGAGAAATGTGATGAAAATGGTCAGCGAGCATAGTGATTAAAGTGGTCATTGAGAATTGTGATGAAAAGCGACATAGAGCATTGTGATAACAAAGGTCATGGAGAACTGTGATGACCAGGGTCATGTAGCATTGTGATGACACGGTCATGGAACATTGTGATGACAAGAATTCTGGAGCATTGTGATGACAAGGGCATGGAGCATTTTGATTGAAGGTGACAAGGTGCATTGTGATGATATGGGCAGAGAACTTTGTGATGATAGTGTTCATGGAGCTTTGTTATGAAAATTGTCATGGAGCATTGTGCTGACAGGGATCATGGAGCTTTTTGGTAAGAGAGGCCATGGAGATTTGTGATGGCAGGCATCATGGGGCATTGTGATGACAGCGCTCTTGGAGCATTGTGATGAAAGAGATCATGGAGCTATATGATAACAGGGGCCATGGAGCATTGTGAAGACAGGTGTATTGGAGCATTGTGATGAAAGTAGTCATGGATCATTGTGATGACATGTGTCCTGGAACACTGTGATGACACGGTTCATTGAGTATTGTGATGACAAGGGTCGTAGCGAATTGTGATGACAGATGTCATGGGGCATTTTGATGACATTGATCAACTAGGAAATGTGATGAAAGGTATCATGGAACACTGTGATGACTGGGGGCAGGAAGCATTGTTATGAAAATTGTCCTGGATTATTGTGATGACAGCAGTCATGGAGAATTGTGCTGACAGGGATTATGCAGCATTGTGTTGACAAGGGTATGGACTATAGTGATGACAATGGTCATGGAGCAATGTGATAAAAGTTTTCATGGTACATCGTGATGAAAAGTGCCTGGGAGCATTGTGACGATGAAGGCCATGGAGCATTGTGATGACAAGTGTCATGGAGCATTGTAATGAAAGGTTTCATTGTGCACCGTCATAACAAGAGGGATGGAGTATTGTGATGAAACTGGTCCTGGAGCATTGTGATAACAAAAGCCATGGAGCATTGTGATGACAGGCATCATGGAGCTTTGTGAAGAAAGGGGCCATGGGGAATTGTAATGGCAATAGAGAAATGTGATGAAAATTATCAGCGAGCATAGTGATTAAAGTGGTCATTGAGAATTGTGATGAAATGTGACATAGAGCATTGTGATGACAAATGTCATGGAGAACTGTGATGACAAGTGTCATGTAGCATTGTGATGACACGGTCATGGAACATTGTGATGACAAGAATTCTGGATCATTGTGATGACAACGGCCATGGAGCATGGTGATGACACGGTCATGGAACATGTGATGACAAGAATTCTGGAGCATTGTGATGACAAGGTTCATGGAGCATTGTGACGACAAGGTCAAGGAACATTGCGAAGACAAGATTTCTGGAGCATTGTGATGAAAAGGCATGGAGCATTGTGATTAAAGGTGACAAAGAGCATTGTGATGATATGGGCAGTGAAATTTGTGATGACAGGGGTCATGGAGCATTGTGATGAAAGAGATCATGGCGCAATATGATAACAGGGGCCATGGAGCATTGTGATGACAAGTGTATTGGAGCATTGTGATGAAAGTAGTCATGGATCATTGTGATGACATGTGTCCTGGAACACTGGGATGACACGGTTCATTGAGTATTATGATGACAAGGGATATAGCGAATTGTGATGACAGGTATCATGGGGCACTGTGATGACATTGATCATCTAGGAATTGTGATGAAAGGTATCATGGCGCACTGTGATGACTGGGGGCATGAAGCATTGTAATGAAAATTGTCCTGGATTATTGTGATGACAGCAGTCATGGAGAATTGTGATGACAGGGATAATGCAGCATTGTGTTCACAAGGGTATGTTCTATTGTGATGACAATGGTCATGGAGTACTGTGATGAAAGTTTTCATGGAACACCGTGATGAAAAGTGCCTGGGAGCATTGTGGCGATAAAGGCCATGGAGCATTGTGATGACAAGTGTCATGGGGCATTTTGATGACATTGGCATGGAGCATTATGATGACAAGGGTTCTGAGGCATTTTGATGACAAAGGCATGGAGCATTTTGATGACAGTGGCCATGGAACATTGTGATGACAAAGGCCATGGAGCATTGTGATGCCAAGTGTCAAGGGGCATTTTGATGACATTGGCATTGAGCATTATGATGAGAAGAGTTCTGGAGCATTTGGATGACAAGGGCATGGAGCATTGTGGTGACAGTGCCCATGGAGCATTGTGATGAAAAGGGCAGGGAATATTGTGATGACTGGGTTCATGGAGCATTGTGATGAAAGGGGCTATGGAGCATTGAGATGACAGGGTCATGAGGCATGGTGATGACAGTGGTCATGGAGCATTGTGATGAAAGAGATCATGGAGCAATATGATAACAGGGGCCATGGAACATTGTGAAGACAGGTGTATTGGAGCATTGTGATGAAAGTAGTCATGGATCATTGTGATGAAATGTGTCCTGGAACACTGTGATGACACGGTTCATCGAGTATTGTGATGAAAAGGGTCATAGCGAATTGTGATGACAGGTGTCATGGGGCATTGTGATGACATTGATCATCTAGGAATTGTGATGAAAGGTATCATGGAGCACTGTGATGACTGGGGGCATGAAGCATTGTTATGAAAATTGTCCTGGATTATTGTGATGACAGCAGTCATGGAGAATTGTGCTGACAGGGATTATGCAGCATTGTGTTGACAAGGGTATGGACTATTGTGATGACAATGGTCATGGAGCAATGTGATGAAAGTTTTCATGGAACATAGTGATGAAAAGTGCCTGGGAGCATTGTGACGATAAAGGCCATGGAGCATTGTGCTGACAAGTGTCATGGAGCATTGTAATGAAAGGTTTCATTGTGCACCGTGATGACAAGGGGGATAGAATATTGTGATGAAACTAGTCCTGGAGCATAGTGATAACAAAAGCCTTGGAGCATTTTGATGACAGGCATCATGGAGCATTGTGAAGAAAGGGGCCATGGGGAATTGGAATGACAATAGAGAAATGTGATGAAAATGGTCAGCGAGCATAGTGATTAAAGTGCTCATTGAGAATTGTGATGAAAAGCAACATAGAGCATTGTGATGACAAAGGTCATGGAGAACTGTGATGACCAGGGTCATGTAGCATTGTGCTGACACAGTCATGGAATATTGTGATGACAAGAATTCTGGAGCATTGTGATGACAAGAGCCATGGAGCATTGTGATGACACGGTCATGGAACATTGTGATGACAAGGATTCTGGAGCATTGTGATGACAAGTGCCATGGAACATTGTGATGACACGGTCATGGAACATTGTGATGACAAGGATTCTGGAGCATTGTGATGACAAGTGCCATGGAGCATTGTGATGACACGGTCCAGGAACATTGGGATGACAAGAATTCTGGAGCATTGTGATGAAAGGGCATGGAGCATTGTGATTAAAGGTGACAAGTAGCATTGTGATGATATGGGCAGAGATCTTTGTGATGACAGGGGTCATGGAACATTGTGATGAAAAGTGTCATGGAACATTGTGCTGACAGGGATCATGGAGCTTTTTGGTAAGGGAGGCCATGGAGATTTGTAATGGCAGGCGTCATGGGGCATCGTGATGACAGTGGTCTTGGAGCATTGTGATGAAAGGGGTCATGGAGCACTGTGATTAGAGGGGCCATGGAGCATTGTGAATACAAAGGCTATGGAGCATTGAGATGACAGGGTTCATGGAGCACTGTGGTGAAAGTGATCATGGAACAATTTGATGACAAGTGTCCTGGAACCTTGTGATGACACGGTTCATGGATCATTGTGATGACAAGGACCATGGTGAATTGTGATGACATCTGTCCTGGGGCATTTTGATGACAGTGGTCATCTAGAATTGTGATGCTAAAGGTATCATGGAGCACTGTGATGACAGGGCCATGGAACATTGTGATTACAAATGCCATGGAGCATTGTGATGAAAAGTGTCATGGGGCATTTTGATGACATTGGCATGGAGCATTATGATCACAAGAGTTGTGGAGCATTTTGAAGACAAGGGCATGGAGCATTGTGATGACAGGGCCCATGGAGCATTGTGATGAAAAGGGCAGGGAACATTGTGATGACAGAGTTCATGGAGCATTGTGATGAAAGGGGCCATGGAGCATTGAGATGAGAAGCGTCATGAGGCATGGTGATGACAGTGGTCATGGAGCATTGTGATGAAAGAGATCATGGAGCTATATGATAACAGGGGCCATGGAGCATTGTGATGACAGTTGTATTGGAGCATTGTGATGAAAGTAGTCATGGATCATTGTGATGACATATGTCCTGGAACACTGTGATGACACGGTTCATCGAGTATTGTGATGACAAGGGTCATAGCGATTGTGATGACAGGTGTCATGGGGCATTGTGATGACATTGATCATCTAGGAATTGTGATGAAAGGTATCATGGAGCACTGTGATGACTGGGGGCATGAAGCATTGTTATGAAATTTGGCCTGGATCATTGTGATGAGAGCACTCATGGAGAATTGTGATGACAGGGATTATGAAGCATTGTGTTGACAAGGGTATGGACTATTGTGATGACAATGGTCATGGAGCAATGTGATGAAAGTTTTCATGGAACATCGTGATGAAAAGTGCCTGGGGGCATTGTGACGATAAAGGCCGTGGAGCATTGTGATGACAAGTGTCATGGAGCATTGTAATGAAAGGTTTCATTGTGCACCGTGATAAAAAGGGGGATGGAGTATTGTGATGAAACTGGTCCTGGAGCATTGTGATAACAAAAGCCATGGAGCATTGTGATGACAGGCATCATGGAGCATTGTGAAGAAAGGGGTCATGGGGAATTGTAATGACAATAGAGAAATGTGATGAAAATGGTCAGCGAGCATAGTGATTAAAGTGGTCATTGAGAATTGTGATGAAAAGCGACATAGAGCATTGTGATAACAAAGGTCATGGAGAACTGTGATGACCAGGGTCATGTAGCATTGTGATGACACGGTCATGGAACATTGTGATGACAAGAATTCTGGAGCATTGTGATGACAAGGGCATGGAGCATTTTGATTGAAGGTGACAAGGTGCATTGTGATGATATGGGCAGAGAACTTTGTGATGATAGTGTTCATGGAGCTTTGTTATGAAAATTGTCATGGAGCATTGTGCTGACAGGGATCATGGAGCTTTTTGGTAAGAGAGGCCATGGAGATTTGTGATGGCAGGCATCATGGGGCATTGTGATGACAGCGCTCTTGGAGCATTGTGATGAAAGAGATCATGGAGCTATATGATAACAGGGGCCATGGAGCATTGTGAAGACAGGTGTATTGGAGCATTGTGATGAAAGTAGTCATGGATCATTGTGATGACATGTGTCCTGGAACACTGTGATGACACGGTTCATTGAGTATTGTGATGACAAGGGTCGTAGCGAATTGTGATGACAGATGTCATGGGGCATTTTGATGACATTGATCAACTAGGAAATGTGATGAAAGGTATCATGGAACACTGTGATGACTGGGGGCAGGAAGCATTGTTATGAAAATTGTCCTGGATTATTGTGATGACAGCAGTCATGGAGAATTGTGCTGACAGGGATTATGCAGCATTGTGTTGACAAGGGTATGGACTATAGTGATGACAATGGTCATGGAGCAATGTGATAAAAGTTTTCATGGTACATCGTGATGAAAAGTGCCTGGGAGCATTGTGACGATGAAGGCCATGGAGCATTGTGATGACAAGTGTCATGGAGCATTGTAATGAAAGGTTTCATTGTGCACCGTCATAACAAGAGGGATGGAGTATTGTGATGAAACTGGTCCTGGAGCATTGTGATAACAAAAGCCATGGAGCATTGTGATGACAGGCATCATGGAGCTTTGTGAAGAAAGGGGCCATGGGGAATTGTAATGGCAATAGAGAAATGTGATGAAAATTATCAGCGAGCATAGTGATTAAAGTGGTCATTGAGAATTGTGATGAAATGCGACATAGAGCATTGTGATGACAAATGTCATGGAGAACTGTGATGACAAGTGTCATGTAGCATTGTGATGACACGGTCATGGAACATTGTGATGACAAGAATTCTGGATCATTGTGATGACAACGGCCATGGAGCATGGTGATGACACGGTCATGGAACATGTGATGACAAGAATTCTGGAGCATTGTGATGACAAGGTTCATGGAGCATTGTGATGACAAGGTCAAGGAACATTGCGAAGACAAGATTTCTGGAGCATTGTGATGAAAAGGCATGGAGCATTGTGATTAAAGGTGACAAAGAGCATTGTGATGATATGGGCAGTGAAATTTGTGATGACAGGGGTCATGGAGCATTGTGATGAAAGAGATCATGGCGCAATATGATAACAGGGGCCATGGAGCATTGTGATGACAAGTGTATTGGAGCATTGTGATGAAAGTAGTCATGGATCATTGTGATGACATGTGTCCTGGAACACTGGGATGACACGGTTCATTGAGTATTATGATGACAAGGGATATAGCGAATTGTGATGACAGGTATCATGGGGCACTGTGATGACATTGATCATCTAGGAATTGTGATGAAAGGTATCATGGCGCACTGTGATGACTGGGGGCATGAAGCATTGTAATGAAAATTGTCCTGGATTATTGTGATGACAGCAGTCATGGAGAATTGTGATGACAGGGATAATGCAGCATTGTGTTCACAAGGGTATGTTCTATTGTGATGACAATGGTCATGGAGTACTGTGATGAAAGTTTTCATGGAACACCGTGATGAAAAGTGCCTGGGAGCATTGTGGCGATAAAGGCCATGGAGCATTGTGATGACAAGTGTCATGGGGCATTTTGATGACATTGGCATGGAGCATTATGATGACAAGGGTTCTGAGGCATTTTGATGACAAAGGCATGGAGCATTTTGATGACAGTGGCCATGGAACATTGTGATGACAAAGGCCATGGAGCATTGTGATGCCAAGTGTCAAGGGGCATTTTGATGACATTGGCATGGAGCATTATGATGAGAAGAGTTCTGGAGCATTTGGATGACAAGGGCATGGAGCATTGTGGTGACAGTGCCCATGGAGCATTGTGATGAAAAGGGCAGGGAATATTGTGATGACTGGGTTCATGGAGCATTGTGATGAAAGGGGCTATGGAGCATTGAGATGACAGGGTCATGAGGCATGGTGATGACAGTGGTGATGGAGCATTGTGATGAAAGAGATCATGGAGCAATATGATAACAGGGGCCATGGAACATTGTGAAGACAGGTGTATTGGAGCATTGTGATGAAAGTAGTCATGGATCATTGTGATGAAATGTGTCCTGGAACACTGTGATGACACGGTTCATCAAGTATTGTGATGAAAAGGGTCATAGCGAATTGTGATGACAGGTGTCATGGGGCATTGTGATGACATTGATCATCTAGGAATTGTGATGAAAGGTATCATGGAGCACTGTGATGACTGGGGGCATGAAGCATTGTTATGAAAATTGTCCTGGATTATTGTGATGACAGCAGTCATGGAGAATTGTGCTGACAGGGATTATGCAGCATTGTGTTGACAAGGGTATGGACTATTGTGATGACAATGGTCATGGAGCAATGTGATGAAAGTTTTCATGGAACATAGTGATGAAAAGTGCCTGGGAGCATTGTGACGATAAAGGCCATGGAGCATTGTGCTGACAAGTGTCATGGAGCATTGTAATGAAAGGTTTCATTGTGCACCGTGATGACAAGGGGGATAGAATATTGTGATGAAACTAGTCCTGGAGCATAGTGATAACAAAAGCCTTGGAGCATTTTGATGACAGGCATCATGGAGCATTGTGAAGAAAGGGGCCATGGGGAATTGGAATGACAATAGAGAAATGTGATGAAAATGGTCAGCGAGCATAGTGATTAAAGTGCTCATTGAGAATTGTGATGAAAAGCAACATAGAGCATTGTGATGACAAAGGTCATGGAGAACTGTGATGACCAGGGTCATGTAGCATTGTGCTGACACAGTCATGGAATATTGTGATGACAAGAATTCTGGAGCATTGTGATGACAAGAGCCATGGAGCATTGTGATGACACGGTCATGGAACATTGTGATGACAAGGATTCTGGAGCATTGTGATGACAAGTGCCATGGAACATTGTGATGACACGGTCATGGAACATTGTGATGACAAGGATTCTGGAGCATTGTGATGACAAGTGCCATGGAGCATTGTGATGACACGGTCCAGGAACATTGGGATGACAAGAATTCTGGAGCATTGTGATGAAAGGGCATGGAGCATTGTGATTAAAGGTGACAAGTAGCATTGTGATGATATGGGCAGAGATCTTTGTGATGACAGGGGTCATGGAACATTGTGATGAAAAGTGTCATGGAACATTGTGCTGACAGGGATCATGGAGCTTTTTGGTAAGGGAGGCCATGGAGATTTGTAATGGCAGGCGTCATGGGGCATCGTGATGACAGTGGTCTTGGAGCATTGTGATGAAAGGGGTCATGGAGCACTGTGATTAGAGGGGCCATGGAGCATTGTGAATACAAAGGCTATGGAGCATTGAGATGACAGGGTTCATGGAGCACTGTGGTGAAAGTGATCATGGAACAATTTGATGACAAGTGTCCTGGAACCTTGTGATGACACGGTTCATGGATCATTGTGATGACAAGGACCATGGTGAATTGTGATGACATCTGTCCTGGGGCATTTTGATGACAGTGGTCATCTAGAATTGTGATGCTAAAGGTATCATGGAGCACTGTGATGACAGGGCCATGGAACATTGTGATTACAAATGCCATGGAGCATTGTGATGAAAAGTGTCATGGGGCATTTTGATGACATTGGCATGGAGCATTATGATCACAAGAGTTGTGGAGCATTTTGAAGACAAGGGCATGGAGCATTGTGATGACAGGGCCCATGGAGCATTGTGATGAAAAGGGCAGGGAACATTGTGATGACAGAGTTCATGGAGCATTGTGATGAAAGGGGCCATGGAGCATTGAGATGAGAAGCGTCATGAGGCATGGTGATGACAGTGGTCATGGAGCATTGTGATGAAAGAGATCATGGAGCTATATGATAACAGGGGCCATGGAGCATTGTGATGACAGTTGTATTGGAGCATTGTGATGAAAGTAGTCATGGATCATTGTGATGACATATGTCCTGGAACACTGTGATGACACGGTTCATCGAGTATTGTGATGACAAGGGTCATAGCGATTGTGATGACAGGTGTCATGGGGCATTGTGATGACATTGATCATCTAGGAATTGTGATGAAAGGTATCATGGAGCACTGTGATGACTGGGGGCATGAAGCATTGTTATGAAATTTGGCCTGGATCATTGTGATGAGAGCACTCATGGAGAATTGTGATGACAGGGATTATGAAGCATTGTGTTGACAAGGGTATGGACTATTGTGATGACAATGGTCATGGAGCAATGTGATGAAAGTTTTCATGGAACATCGTGATGAAAAGTGCCTGGGGGCATTGTGACGATAAAGGCCGTGGAGCATTGTGATGACAAGTGTCATGGAGCATTGTAATGAAAGGTTTCATTGTGCACCGTGATAAAAAGGGGGATGGAGTATTGTGATGAAACTGGTCCTGGAGCATTGTGATAACAAAAGCCATGGAGCATTGTGATGACAGGCATCATGGAGCATTGTGAAGAAAGGGGTCATGGGGAATTGTAATGACAATAGAGAAATGTGATGAAAATGGTCAGCGAGCATAGTGATTAAAGTGGTCATTGAGAATTGTGATGAAAAGCGACATAGAGCATTGTGATAACAAAGGTCATGGAGAACTGTGATGACCAGGGTCATGTAGCATTGTGATGACACGGTCATGGAACATTGTGATGACAAGAATTCTGGAGCATTGTGATGACAAGGGCATGGAGCATTTTGATTGAAGGTGACAAGGTGCATTGTGATGATATGGGCAGAGAACTTTGTGATGATAGTGTTCATGGAGCTTTGTTATGAAAATTGTCATGGAGCATTGTGCTGACAGGGATCATGGAGCTTTTTGGTAAGAGAGGCCATGGAGATTTGTGATGGCAGGCATCATGGGGCATTGTGATGACAGCGCTCTTGGAGCATTGTGATGAAAGAGATCATGGAGCTATATGATAACAGGGGCCATGGAGCATTGTGAAGACAGGTGTATTGGAGCATTGTGATGAAAGTAGTCATGGATCATTGTGATGACATGTGTCCTGGAACACTGTGATGACACGGTTCATTGAGTATTGTGATGACAAGGGTCGTAGCGAATTGTGATGACAGATGTCATGGGGCATTTTGATGACATTGATCAACTAGGAAATGTGATGAAAGGTATCATGGAACACTGTGATGACTGGGGGCAGGAAGCATTGTTATGAAAATTGTCCTGGATTATTGTGATGACAGCAGTCATGGAGAATTGTGCTGACAGGGATTATGCAGCATTGTGTTGACAAGGGTATGGACTATAGTGATGACAATGGTCATGGAGCAATGTGATAAAAGTTTTCATGGTACATCGTGATGAAAAGTGCCTGGGAGCATTGTGACGATGAAGGCCATGGAGCATTGTGATGACAAGTGTCATGGAGCATTGTAATGAAAGGTTTCATTGTGCACCGTCATAACAAGAGGGATGGAGTATTGTGATGAAACTGGTCCTGGAGCATTGTGATAACAAAAGCCATGGAGCATTGTGATGACAGGCATCATGGAGCTTTGTGAAGAAAGGGGCCATGGGGAATTGTAATGGCAATAGAGAAATGTGATGAAAATTATCAGCGAGCATAGTGATTAAAGTGGTCATTGAGAATTGTGATGAAATGCGACATAGAGCATTGTGATGACAAATGTCATGGAGAACTGTGATGACAAGTGTCATGTAGCATTGTGATGACACGGTCATGGAACATTGTGATGACAAGAATTCTGGATCATTGTGATGACAACGGCCATGGAGCATGGTGATGACACGGTCATGGAACATGTGATGACAAGAATTCTGGAGCATTGTGATGACAAGGTTCATGGAGCATTGTGATGACAAGGTCAAGGAACATTGCGAAGACAAGATTTCTGGAGCATTGTGATGAAAAGGCATGGAGCATTGTGATTAAAGGTGACAAAGAGCATTGTGATGATATGGGCAGTGAAATTTGTGATGACAGGGGTCATGGAGCATTGTGATGAAAGAGATCATGGCGCAATATGATAACAGGGGCCATGGAGCATTGTGATGACAAGTGTATTGGAGCATTGTGATGAAAGTAGTCATGGATCATTGTGATGACATGTGTCCTGGAACACTGGGATGACACGGTTCATTGAGTATTATGATGACAAGGGATATAGCGAATTGTGATGACAGGTATCATGGGGCACTGTGATGACATTGATCATCTAGGAATTGTGATGAAAGGTATCATGGCGCACTGTGATGACTGGGGGCATGAAGCATTGTAATGAAAATTGTCCTGGATTATTGTGATGACAGCAGTCATGGAGAATTGTGATGACAGGGATAATGCAGCATTGTGTTCACAAGGGTATGTTCTATTGTGATGACAATGGTCATGGAGTACTGTGATGAAAGTTTTCATGGAACACCGTGATGAAAAGTGCCTGGGAGCATTGTGGCGATAAAGGCCATGGAGCATTGTGATGACAAGTGTCATGGGGCATTTTGATGACATTGGCATGGAGCATTATGATGACAAGGGTTCTGAGGCATTTTGATGACAAAGGCATGGAGCATTTTGATGACAGTGGCCATGGAACATTGTGATGACAAAGGCCATGGAGCATTGTGATGCCAAGTGTCAAGGGGCATTTTGATGACATTGGCATTGAGCATTATGATGAGAAGAGTTCTGGAGCATTTGGATGACAAGGGCATGGAGCATTGTGGTGACAGTGCCCATGGAGCATTGTGATGAAAAGGGCAGGGAATATTGTGATGACTGGGTTCATGGAGCATTGTGATGAAAGGGGCTATGGAGCATTGAGATGACAGGGTCATGAGGCATGGTGATGACAGTGGTCATGGAGCATTGTGATGAAAGAGATCATGGAGCAATATGATAACAGGGGCCATGGAACATTGTGAAGACAGGTGTATTGGAGCATTGTGATGAAAGTAGTCATGGATCATTGTGATGAAATGTGTCCTGGAACACTGTGATGACACGGTTCATCGAGTATTGTGATGAAAAGGGTCATAGCGAATTGTGATGACAGGTGTCATGGGGCATTGTGATGACATTGATCATCTAGGAATTGTGATGAAAGGTATCATGGAGCACTGTGATGACTGGGGGCATGAAGCATTGTTATGAAAATTGTCCTGGATTATTGTGATGACAGCAGTCATGGAGAATTGTGCTGACAGGGATTATGCAGCATTGTGTTGACAAGGGTATGGACTATTGTGATGACAATGGTCATGGAGCAATGTGATGAAAGTTTTCATGGAACATAGTGATGAAAAGTGCCTGGGAGCATTGTGACGATAAAGGCCATGGAGCATTGTGCTGACAAGTGTCATGGAGCATTGTAATGAAAGGTTTCATTGTGCACCGTGATGACAAGGGGGATAGAATATTGTGATGAAACTAGTCCTGGAGCATAGTGATAACAAAAGCCTTGGAGCATTTTGATGACAGGCATCATGGAGCATTGTGAAGAAAGGGGCCATGGGGAATTGGAATGACAATAGAGAAATGTGATGAAAATGGTCAGCGAGCATAGTGATTAAAGTGCTCATTGAGAATTGTGATGAAAAGCAACATAGAGCATTGTGATGACAAAGGTCATGGAGAACTGTGATGACCAGGGTCATGTAGCATTGTGCTGACACAGTCATGGAATATTGTGATGACAAGAATTCTGGAGCATTGTGATGACAAGAGCCATGGAGCATTGTGATGACACGGTCATGGAACATTGTGATGACAAGGATTCTGGAGCATTGTGATGACAAGTGCCATGGAACATTGTGATGACACGGTCATGGAACATTGTGATGACAAGGATTCTGGAGCATTGTGATGACAAGTGCCATGGAGCATTGTGATGACACGGTCCAGGAACATTGGGATGACAAGAATTCTGGAGCATTGTGATGAAAGGGCATGGAGCATTGTGATTAAAGGTGACAAGTAGCATTGTGATGATATGGGCAGAGATCTTTGTGATGACAGGGGTCATGGAACATTGTGATGAAAAGTGTCATGGAACATTGTGCTGACAGGGATCATGGAGCTTTTTGGTAAGGGAGGCCATGGAGATTTGTAATGGCAGGCGTCATGGGGCATCGTGATGACAGTGGTCTTGGAGCATTGTGATGAAAGGGGTCATGGAGCACTGTGATTAGAGGGGCCATGGAGCATTGTGAATACAAAGGCTATGGAGCATTGAGATGACAGGGTTCATGGAGCACTGTGGTGAAAGTGATCATGGAACAATTTGATGACAAGTGTCCTGGAACCTTGTGATGACACGGTTCATGGATCATTGTGATGACAAGGACCATGGTGAATTGTGATGACATCTGTCCTGGGGCATTTTGATGACAGTGGTCATCTAGAATTGTGATGCTAAAGGTATCATGGAGCACTGTGATGACAGGGCCATGGAACATTGTGATTACAAATGCCATGGAGCATTGTGATGAAAAGTGTCATGGGGCATTTTGATGACATTGGCATGGAGCATTATGATCACAAGAGTTGTGGAGCATTTTGAAGACAAGGGCATGGAGCATTGTGATGACAGGGCCCATGGAGCATTGTGATGAAAAGGGCAGGGAACATTGTGATGACAGAGTTCATGGAGCATTGTGATGAAAGGGGCCATGGAGCATTGAGATGAGAAGCGTCATGAGGCATGGTGATGACAGTGGTCATGGAGCATTGTGATGAAAGAGATCATGGAGCTATATGATAACAGGGGCCATGGAGCATTGTGATGACAGTTGTATTGGAGCATTGTGATGAAAGTAGTCATGGATCATTGTGATGACATATGTCCTGGAACACTGTGATGACACGGTTCATCGAGTATTGTGATGACAAGGGTCATAGCGATTGTGATGACAGGTGTCATGGGGCATTGTGATGACATTGATCATCTAGGAATTGTGATGAAAGGTATCATGGAGCACTGTGATGACTGGGGGCATGAAGCATTGTTATGAAATTTGGCCTGGATCATTGTGATGAGAGCAGTCATGGAGAATTGTGATGACAGGGATTATGAAGCATTGTGTTGACAAGGGTATGGACTATTGTGATGACAATGGTCATGGAGCAATGTGATGAAAGTTTTCATGGAACATCGTGATGAAAAGTGCCTGGGGGCATTGTGACGATAAAGGCCGTGGAGCATTGTGATGACAAGTGTCATGGAGCATTGTAATGAAAGGTTTCATTGTGCACCGTGATAAAAAGGGGGATGGAGTATTGTGATGAAACTGGTCCTGGAGCATTGTGATAACAAAAGCCATGGAGCATTGTGATGACAGGCATCATGGAGCATTGTGAAGAAAGGGGTCATGGGGAATTGTAATGACAATAGAGAAATGTGATGAAAATGGTCAGCGAGCATAGTGATTAAAGTGGTCATTGAGAATTGTGATGAAAAGCGACATAGAGCATTGTGATAACAAAGGTCATGGAGAACTGTGATGACCAGGGTCATGTAGCATTGTGATGACACGGTCATGGAACATTGTGATGACAAGAATTCTGGAGCATTGTGATGACAAGGGCATGGAGCATTTTGATTGAAGGTGACAAGGTGCATTGTGATGATATGGGCAGAGAACTTTGTGATGATAGTGTTCATGGAGCTTTGTTATGAAAATTGTCATGGAGCATTGTGCTGACAGGGATCATGGAGCTTTTTGGTAAGAGAGGCCATGGAGATTTGTGATGGCAGGCATCATGGGGCATTGTGATGACAGCGCTCTTGGAGCATTGTGATGAAAGAGATCATGGAGCTATATGATAACAGGGGCCATGGAGCATTGTGAAGACAGGTGTATTGGAGCATTGTGATGAAAGTAGTCATGGATCATTGTGATGACATGTGTCCTGGAACACTGTGATGACACGGTTCATTGAGTATTGTGATGACAAGGGTCGTAGCGAATTGTGATGACAGATGTCATGGGGCATTTTGATGACATTGATCAACTAGGAAATGTGATGAAAGGTATCATGGAACACTGTGATGACTGGGTGCAGGAAGCATTGTTATGAAAATTGTCCTGGATTATTGTGATGACAGCAGTCATGGAGAATTGTGCTGACAGGGATTATGCAGCATTGTGTTGACAAGGGTATGGACTATAGTGATGACAATGGTCATGGAGCAATGTGATAAAAGTTTTCATGGTACATCGTGATGAAAAGTGCCTGGGAGCATTGTGACGATGAAGGCCATGGAGCATTGTGATGACAAGTGTCATGGAGCATTGTAATGAAAGGTTTCATTGTGCACCGTCATAACAAGAGGGATGGAGTATTGTGATGAAACTGGTCCTGGAGCATTGTGATAACAAAAGCCATGGAGCATTGTGATGACAGGCATCATGGAGCTTTGTGAAGAAAGGGGCCATGGGGAATTGTAATGGCAATAGAGAAATGTGATGAAAATTATCAGCGAGCATAGTGATTAAAGTGGTCATTGAGAATTGTGATGAAATGCGACATAGAGCATTGTGATGACAAATGTCATGGAGAACTGTGATGACAAGTGTCATGTAGCATTGTGATGACACGGTCATGGAACATTGTGATGACAAGAATTCTGGATCATTGTGATGACAACGGCCATGGAGCATGGTGATGACACGGTCATGGAACATGTGATGACAAGAATTCTGGAGCATTGTGATGACAAGGTTCATGGAGCATTGTGATGACAAGGTCAAGGAACATTGCGAAGACAAGATTTCTGGAGCATTGTGATGAAAAGGCATGGAGCATTGTGATTAAAGGTGACAAAGAGCATTGTGATGATATGGGCAGTGAAATTTGTGATGACAGGGGTCATGGAGCATTGTGATGAAAGAGATCATGGCGCAATATGATAACAGGGGCCATGGAGCATTGTGATGACAAGTGTATTGGAGCATTGTGATGAAAGTAGTCATGGATCATTGTGATGACATGTGTCTTGGAACACTGGGATGACACGGTTCATTGAGTATTATGATGACAAGGGATATAGCGAATTGTGATGACAGGTATCATGGGGCACTGTGATGACATTGATCATCTAGGAATTGTGATGAAAGGTATCATGGCGCACTGTGATGACTGGGGGCATGAAGCATTGTAATGAAAATTGTCCTGGATTATTGTGATGACAGCAGTCATGGAGAATTGTGATGACAGGGATAATGCAGCATTGTGTTCACAAGGGTATGTTCTATTGTGATGACAATGGTCATGGAGTACTGTGATGAAAGTTTTCATGGAACACCGTGATGAAAAGTGCCTGGGAGCATTGTGGCGATAAAGGCCATGGAGCATTGTGATGACAAGTGTCATGGGGCATTTTGATGACATTGGCATGGAGCATTATGATGACAAGGGTTCTGAGGCATTTTGATGACAAAGGCATGGAGCATTTTGATGACAGTGGCCATGGAACATTGTGATGACAAAGGCCATGGAGCATTGTGATGCCAAGTGTCAAGGGGCATTTTGATGACATTGGCATTGAGCATTATGATGAGAAGAGTTCTGGAGCATTTGGATGACAAGGGCATGGAGCATTGTGGTGACAGTGCCCATGGAGCATTGTGATGAAAAGGGCAGGGAATATTGTGATGACTGGGTTCATGGAGCATTGTGATGAAAGGGGCTATGGAGCATTGAGATGACAGGGTCATGAGGCATGGTGATGACAGTGGTGATGGAGCATTGTGATGAAAGAGATCATGGAGCAATATGATAACAGGGGCCATGGAACATTGTGAAGACAGGTGTATTGGAGCATTGTGATGAAAGTAGTCATGGATCATTGTGATGAAATGTGTCCTGGAACACTGTGATGACACGGTTCATCGAGTATTGTGATGAAAAGGGTCATAGCGAATTGTGATGACAGGTGTCATGGGGCATTGTGATGACATTGATCATCTAGGAATTGTGATGAAAGGTATCATGGAGCACTGTGATGACTGGGGGCATGAAGCATTGTTATGAAAATTGTCCTGGATTATTGTGATGACAGCAGTCATGGAGAATTGTGCTGACAGGGATTATGCAGCATTGTGTTGACAAGGGTATGGACTATTGTGATGACAATGGTCATGGAGCAATGTGATGAAAGTTTTCATGGAACATAGTGATGAAAAGTGCCTGGGAGCATTGTGACGATAAAGGCCATGGAGCATTGTGCTGACAAGTGTCATGGAGCATTGTAATGAAAGGTTTCATTGTGCACCGTGATGACAAGGGGGATAGAATATTGTGATGAAACTAGTCCTGGAGCATAGTGATAACAAAAGCCTTGGAGCATTTTGATGACAGGCATCATGGAGCATTGTGAAGAAAGGGGCCATGGGGAATTGGAATGACAATAGAGAAATGTGATGAAAATGGTCAGCGAGCATAGTGATTAAAGTGCTCATTGAGAATTGTGATGAAAAGCAACATAGAGCATTGTGATGACAAAGGTCATGGAGAACTGTGATGACCAGGGTCATGTAGCATTGTGCTGACACAGTCATGGAATATTGTGATGACAAGAATTCTGGAGCATTGTGATGACAAGAGCCATGGAGCATTGTGATGACACGGTCATGGAACATTGTGATGACAAGGATTCTGGAGCATTGTGATGACAAGTGCCATGGAACATTGTGATGACACGGTCATGGAACATTGTGATGACAAGGATTCTGGAGCATTGTGATGACAAGTGCCATGGAGCATTGTGATGACACGGTCCAGGAACATTGGGATGACAAGAATTCTGGAGCATTGTGATGAAAGGGCATGGAGCATTGTGATTAAAGGTGACAAGTAGCATTGTGATGATATGGGCAGAGATCTTTGTGATGACAGGGGTCATGGAACATTGTGATGAAAAGTGTCATGGAACATTGTGCTGACAGGGATCATGGAGCTTTTTGGTAAGGGAGGCCATGGAGATTTGTAATGGCAGGCGTCATGGGGCATCGTGATGACAGTGGTCTTGGAGCATTGTGATGAAAGGGGTCATGGAGCACTGTGATTAGAGGGGCCATGGAGCATTGTGAATACAAAGGCTATGGAGCATTGAGATGACAGGGTTCATGGAGCACTGTGGTGAAAGTGATCATGGAACAATTTGATGACAAGTGTCCTGGAACCTTGTGATGACACGGTTCATGGATCATTGTGATGACAAGGACCATGGTGAATTGTGATGACATCTGTCCTGGGGCATTTTGATGACAGTGGTCATCTAGAATTGTGATGCTAAAGGTATCATGGAGCACTGTGATGACAGGGCCATGGAACATTGTGATTACAAATGCCATGGAGCATTGTGATGAAAAGTGTCATGGGGCATTTTGATGACATTGGCATGGAGCATTATGATCACAAGAGTTGTGGAGCATTTTGAAGACAAGGGCATGGAGCATTGTGATGACAGGGCCCATGGAGCATTGTGATGAAAAGGGCAGGGAACATTGTGATGACAGAGTTCATGGAGCATTGTGATGAAAGGGGCCATGGAGCATTGAGATGAGAAGCGTCATGAGGCATGGTGATGACAGTGGTCATGGAGCATTGTGATGAAAGAGATCATGGAGCTATATGATAACAGGGGCCATGGAGCATTGTGATGACAGTTGTATTGGAGCATTGTGATGAAAGTAGTCATGGATCATTGTGATGACATATGTCCTGGAACACTGTGATGACACGGTTCATCGAGTATTGTGATGACAAGGGTCATAGCGATTGTGATGACAGGTGTCATGGGGCATTGTGATGACATTGATCATCTAGGAATTGTGATGAAAGGTATCATGGAGCACTGTGATGACTGGGGGCATGAAGCATTGTTATGAAATTTGGCCTGGATCATTGTGATGAGAGCACTCATGGAGAATTGTGATGACAGGGATTATGAAGCATTGTGTTGACAAGGGTATGGACTATTGTGATGACAATGGTCATGGAGCAATGTGATGAAAGTTTTCATGGAACATCGTGATGAAAAGTGCCTGGGGGCATTGTGACGATAAAGGCCGTGGAGCATTGTGATGACAAGTGTCATGGAGCATTGTAATGAAAGGTTTCATTGTGCACCGTGATAAAAAGGGGGATGGAGTATTGTGATGAAACTGGTCCTGGAGCATTGTGATAACAAAAGCCATGGAGCATTGTGATGACAGGCATCATGGAGCATTGTGAAGAAAGGGGTCATGGGGAATTGTAATGACAATAGAGAAATGTGATGAAAATGGTCAGCGAGCATAGTGATTAAAGTGGTCATTGAGAATTGTGATGAAAAGCGACATAGAGCATTGTGATAACAAAGGTCATGGAGAACTGTGATGACCAGGGTCATGTAGCATTGTGATGACACGGTCATGGAACATTGTGATGACAAGAATTCTGGAGCATTGTGATGACAAGGGCATGGAGCATTTTGATTGAAGGTGACAAGGTGCATTGTGATGATATGGGCAGAGAACTTTGTGATGATAGTGTTCATGGAGCTTTGTTATGAAAATTGTCATGGAGCATTGTGCTGACAGGGATCATGGAGCTTTTTGGTAAGAGAGGCCATGGAGATTTGTGATGGCAGGCATCATGGGGCATTGTGATGACAGCGCTCTTGGAGCATTGTGATGAAAGAGATCATGGAGCTATATGATAACAGGGGCCATGGAGCATTGTGAAGACAGGTGTATTGGAGCATTGTGATGAAAGTAGTCATGGATCATTGTGATGACATGTGTCCTGGAACACTGTGATGACACGGTTCATTGAGTATTGTGATGACAAGGGTCGTAGCGAATTGTGATGACAGATGTCATGGGGCATTTTGATGACATTGATCAACTAGGAAATGTGATGAAAGGTATCATGGAACACTGTGATGACTGGGGGCAGGAAGCATTGTTATGAAAATTGTCCTGGATTATTGTGATGACAGCAGTCATGGAGAATTGTGCTGACAGGGATTATGCAGCATTGTGTTGACAAGGGTATGGACTATAGTGATGACAATGGTCATGGAGCAATGTGATAAAAGTTTTCATGGTACATCGTGATGAAAAGTGCCTGGGAGCATTGTGACGATGAAGGCCATGGAGCATTGTGATGACAAGTGTCATGGAGCATTGTAATGAAAGGTTTCATTGTGCACCGTCATAACAAGAGGGATGGAGTATTGTGATGAAACTGGTCCTGGAGCATTGTGATAACAAAAGCCATGGAGCATTGTGATGACAGGCATCATGGAGCTTTGTGAAGAAAGGGGCCATGGGGAATTGTAATGGCAATAGAGAAATGTGATGAAAATTATCAGCGAGCATAGTGATTAAAGTGGTCATTGAGAATTGTGATGAAATGCGACATAGAGCATTGTGATGACAAATGTCATGGAGAACTGTGATGACAAGTGTCATGTAGCATTGTGATGACACGGTCATGGAACATTGTAATGACAAGAATTCTGGATCATTGTGATGACAACGGCCATGGAGCATGGTGATGACACGGTCATGGAACATGTGATGACAAGAATTCTGGAGCATTGTGATGACAAGGTTCATGGAGCATTGTGATGACAAGGTCAAGGAACATTGCGAAGACAAGATTTCTGGAGCATTGTGATGAAAAGGCATGGAGCATTGTGATTAAAGGTGACAAAGAGCATTGTGATGATATGGGCAGTGAAATTTGTGATGACAGGGGTCATGGAGCATTGTGATGAAAGAGATCATGGCGCAATATGATAACAGGGGCCATGGAGCATTGTGATGACAAGTGTATTGGAGCATTGTGATGAAAGTAGTCATGGATCATTGTGATGACATGTGTCCTGGAACACTGGGATGACACGGTTCATTGAGTATTATGATGACAAGGGATATAGCGAATTGTGATGACAGGTATCATGGGGCACTGTGATGACATTGATCATCTAGGAATTGTGATGAAAGGTATCATGGCGCACTGTGATGACTGGGGGCATGAAGCATTGTAATGAAAATTGTCCTGGATTATTGTGATGACAGCAGTCATGGAGAATTGTGATGACAGGGATAATGCAGCATTGTGTTCACAAGGGTATGTTCTATTGTGATGACAATGGTCATGGAGTACTGTGATGAAAGTTTTCATGGAACACCGTGATGAAAAGTGCCTGGGAGCATTGTGGCGATAAAGGCCATGGAGCATTGTGATGACAAGTGTCATGGGGCATTTTGATGACATTGGCATGGAGCATTATGATGACAAGGGTTCTGAGGCATTTTGATGACAAAGGCATGGAGCATTTTGATGACAGTGGCCATGGAACATTGTGATGACAAAGGCCATGGAGCATTGTGATGCCAAGTGTCAAGGGGCATTTTGATGACATTGGCATTGAGCATTATGATGAGAAGAGTTCTGGAGCATTTGGATGACAAGGGCATGGAGCATTGTGGTGACAGTGCCCATGGAGCATTGTGATGAAAAGGGCAGGGAATATTGTGATGACTGGGTTCATGGAGCATTGTGATGAAAGGGGCTATGGAGCATTGAGATGACAGGGTCATGAGGCATGGTGATGACAGTGGTCATGGAGCATTGTGATGAAAGAGATCATGGAGCAATATGATAACAGGGGCCATGGAACATTGTGAAGACAGGTGTATTGGAGCATTGTGATGAAAGTAGTCATGGATCATTGTGATGAAATGTGTCCTGGAACACTGTGATGACACGGTTCATCGAGTATTGTGATGAAAAGGGTCATAGCGAATTGTGATGACAGGTGTCATGGGGCATTGTGATGACATTGATCATCTAGGAATTGTGATGAAAGGTATCATGGAGCACTGTGATGACTGGGGGCATGAAGCATTGTTATGAAAATTGTCCTGGATTATTGTGATGACAGCAGTCATGGAGAATTGTGCTGACAGGGATTATGCAGCATTGTGTTGACAAGGGTATGGACTATTGTGATGACAATGGTCATGGAGCAATGTGATGAAAGTTTTCATGGAACATAGTGATGAAAAGTGCCTGGGAGCATTGTGACGATAAAGGCCATGGAGCATTGTGCTGACAAGTGTCATGGAGCATTGTAATGAAAGGTTTCATTGTGCACCGTGATGACAAGGGGGATAGAATATTGTGATGAAACTAGTCCTGGAGCATAGTGATAACAAAAGCCTTGGAGCATTTTGATGACAGGCATCATGGAGCATTGTGAAGAAAGGGGCCATGGGGAATTGGAATGACAATAGAGAAATGTGATGAAAATGGTCAGCGAGCATAGTGATTAAAGTGCTCATTGAGAATTGTGATGAAAAGCAACATAGAGCATTGTGATGACAAAGGTCATGGAGAACTGTGATGACCAGGGTCATGTAGCATTGTGCTGACACAGTCATGGAATATTGTGATGACAAGAATTCTGGAGCATTGTGATGACAAGAGCCATGGAGCATTGTGATGACACGGTCATGGAACATTGTGATGACAAGGATTCTGGAGCATTGTGATGACAAGTGCCATGGAACATTGTGATGACACGGTCATGGAACATTGTGATGACAAGGATTCTGGAGCATTGTGATGACAAGTGCCATGGAGCATTGTGATGACACGGTCCAGGAACATTGGGATGACAAGAATTCTGGAGCATTGTGATGAAAGGGCATGGAGCATTGTGATTAAAGGTGACAAGTAGCATTGTGATGATATGGGCAGAGATCTTTGTGATGACAGGGGTCATGGAACATTGTGATGAAAAGTGTCATGGAACATTGTGCTGACAGGGATCATGGAGCTTTTTGGTAAGGGAGGCCATGGAGATTTGTAATGGCAGGCGTCATGGGGCATCGTGATGACAGTGGTCTTGGAGCATTGTGATGAAAGGGGTCATGGAGCACTGTGATTAGAGGGGCCATGGAGCATTGTGAATACAAAGGCTATGGAGCATTGAGATGACAGGGTTCATGGAGCACTGTGGTGAAAGTGATCATGGAACAATTTGATGACAAGTGTCCTGGAACCTTGTGATGACACGGTTCATGGATCATTGTGATGACAAGGACCATGGTGAATTGTGATGACATCTGTCCTGGGGCATTTTGATGACAGTGGTCATCTAGAATTGTGATGCTAAAGGTATCATGGAGCACTGTGATGACAGGGCCATGGAACATTGTGATTACAAATGCCATGGAGCATTGTGATGAAAAGTGTCATGGGGCATTTTGATGACATTGGCATGGAGCATTATGATCACAAGAGTTGTGGAGCATTTTGAAGACAAGGGCATGGAGCATTGTGATGACAGGGCCCATGGAGCATTGTGATGAAAAGGGCAGGGAACATTGTGATGACAGAGTTCATGGAGCATTGTGATGAAAGGGGCCATGGAGTATTGAGATGAGAAGCGTCATGAGGCATGGTGATGACAGTGGTCATGGAGCATTGTGATGAAAGAGATCATGGAGCTATATGATAACAGGGGCCATGGAGCATTGTGAAGACAGGTGTATTGGAGCATTGTGATGAAAGTAGTCATGGATCATTGTGATGACATGTGTCCTGGAACACTGTGATGACACGGTTCATTGAGTATTGTGATGACAAGGGTCGTAGCGAATTGTGATGACAGATGTCATGGGGCATTTTGATGACATTGATCAACTAGGAAATGTGATGAAAGGTATCATGGAACACTGTGATGACTGGGGGCAGGAAGCATTGTTATGAAAATTGTCCTGGATTATTGTGATGACAGCAGTCATGGAGAATTGTGCTGACAGGGATTATGCAGCATTGTGTTGACAAGGGTATGGACTATAGTGATGACAATGGTCATGGAGCAATGTGATAAAAGTTTTCATGGTACATCGTGATGAAAAGTGCCTGGGAGCATTGTGACGATGAAGGCCATGGAGCATTGTGATGACAAGTGTCATGGAGCATTGTAATGAAAGGTTTCATTGTGCACCGTCATAACAAGAGGGATGGAGTATTGTGATGAAACTGGTCCTGGAGCATTGTGATAACAAAAGCCATGGAGCATTGTGATGACAGGCATCATGGAGCTTTGTGAAGAAAGGGGCCATGGGGAATTGTAATGGCAATAGAGAAATGTGATGAAAATTATCAGCGAGCATAGTGATTAAAGTGGTCATTGAGAATTGTGATGAAATGCGACATAGAGCATTGTGATGACAAATGTCATGGAGAACTGTGATGACAAGTGTCATGTAGCATTGTGATGACACGGTCATGGAACATTGTGATGACAAGAATTCTGGATCATTGTGATGACAACGGCCATGGAGCATGGTGATGACACGGTCATGGAACATGTGATGACACGAATTCTGGAGCATTGTGATGACAAGGTTCATGGAGCATTGTGATGACAAGGTCAAGGAACATTGCGAAGACAAGATTTCTGGAGCATTGTGATGAAAAGGCATGGAGCATTGTGATTAAAGGTGACAAAGAGCATTGTGATGATATGGGCAGTGAAATTTGTGATGACAGGGGTCATGGAGCATTGTGATGAAAGAGATCATGGCGCAATATGATAACAGGGGCCATGGAGCATTGTGATGACAAGTGTATTGGAGCATTGTGATGAAAGTAGTCATGGATCATTGTGATGACATGTGTCCTGGAACACTGGGATGACACGGTTCATTGAGTATTATGATGACAAGGGATATAGCGAATTGTGATGACAGGTATCATGGGGCACTGTGATGACATTGATCATCTAGGAATTGTGATGAAAGGTATCATGGCGCACTGTGATGACTGGGGGCATGAAGCATTGTAATGAAAATTGTCCTGGATTATTGTGATGACAGCAGTCATGGAGAATTGTGATGACAGGGATAATGCAGCATTGTGTTCACAAGGGTATGTTCTATTGTGATGACAATGGTCATGGAATACTGTGATGAAAGTTTTCATGGAACACCGTGATGAAAAGTGCCTGGGAGCATTGTGGCGATAAAGGCCATGGAGCATTGTGATGCGAAGTGTCATGGGGCATTTTGATGACATTGGCATTGAGCATTATGATGAGAAGAGTTCTGGAGCATTTGGATGACAAGGGCATGGAGCATTGTGGTGACAGTGCCCATGGAGCATTGTGATGAAAAGGGCAGGGAATATTGTGATGACTGGGTTCATGGAGCATTGTGATGAAAGGGGCTATGGAGCATTGAGATGACAGGGTCATGAGGCATGGTGATGACAGTGGTCATGGAGCATTGTGATGAAAGAGATCATGGAGCAATATGATAACAGGGGCCATGGAACATTGTGAAGACAGGTGTATTGGAGCATTGTGATGAAAGTAGTCATGGATCATTGTGATGAAATGTGTCCTGGAACACTGTGATGACACGGTTCATCGAGTATTGTGATGAAAAGGGTCATAGCGAATTGTGATGACAGGTGTCATGGGGCATTGTGATGACATTGATCATCTAGGAATTGTGATGAAAGGTATCATGGAGCACTGTGATGACTGGGGGCATGAAGCATTGTTATGAAAATTGGCCTGGATTATTGTGATGACAGCAGTCATGGAGAATTGTGCTGACAGGGATTATGCAGCATTGTGTTGACAAGGGTATGGACTATTGTGATGACAATGGTCATGGAGCAATGTGATGAAAGTTTTCATGGAACATAGTGATGAAAAGTGCCTGGGAGCATTGTGACGATAAAGGCCATGGAGCATTGTGCTGACAAGTGTCATGGAGCATTGTAATGAAAGGTTTCATTGTGCACCGTGATGACAAGGGGGATAGAATATTGTGATGAAACTAGTCCTGGAGCATAGTGATAACAAAAGCCTTGGAGCATTTTGATGACAGGCATCATGGAGCATTGTGAAGAAAGGGGCCATGGGGAATTGGAATGACAATAGAGAAATGTGATGAAAATGGTCAGCGAGCATAGTGATTAAAGTGCTCATTGAGAATTGTGATGAAAAGCAACATAGAGCATTGTGATGACAAAGGTCATGGAGAACTGTGATGACCAGGGTCATGTAGCATTGTGCTGACACAGTCATGGAATATTGTGATGACAAGAATTCTGGAGCATTGTGATGACAAGAGCCATGGAGCATTGTGATGACACGGTCATGGAACATTGTGATGACAAGGATTCTGGAGCATTGTGATGACAAGTGCCATGGAACATTGTGATGACACGGTCATGGAACATTGTGATGACAAGGATTCTGGAGCATTGTGATGACAAGTGCCATGGAGCATTGTGATGACACGGTCCAGGAACATTGGGATGACAAGAATTCTGGAGCATTGTGATGAAAGGGCATGGAGCATTGTGATTAAAGGTGACAAGTAGCATTGTGATGATATGGGCAGAGATCTTTGTGATGACAGGGGTCATGGAACATTGTGATGAAAAGTGTCATGGAACATTGTGCTGACAGGGATCATGGAGCTTTTTGGTAAGGGAGGCCATGGAGATTTGTAATGGCAGGCGTCATGGGGCATCGTGATGACAGTGGTCTTGGAGCATTGTGATGAAAGGGGTCATGGAGCACTGTGATTAGAGGGGCCATGGAGCATTGTGAATACAAAGGCTATGGAGCATTGAGATGACAGGGTTCATGGAGCACTGTGGTGAAAGTGATCATGGAACAATTTGATGACAAGTGTCCTGGAACCTTGTGATGACACGGTTCATGGATCATTGTGATGACAAGGACCATGGTGAATTGTGATGACATCTGTCCTGGGGCATTTTGATGACAGTGGTCATCTAGAATTGTGATGCTAAAGGTATCATGGAGCACTGTGATGACAGGGCCATGGAACATTGTGATTACAAATGCCATGGAGCATTGTGATGAAAAGTGTCATGGGGCATTTTGATGACATTGGCATGGAGCATTATGATCACAAGAGTTGTGGAGCATTTTGAAGACAAGGGCATGGAGCATTGTGATGACAGGGCCCATGGAGCATTGTGATGAAAAGGGCAGGGAACATTGTGATGACAGAATTCATGGAGCATTGTGATGAAAGGGGCCATGGAGTATTGAGATGAGAAGCGTCATGAGGCATGGTGATGACAGTGGTCATGGAGCATTGTGATGAAAGAGATCATGGAGCTATATGATAACAGGGGCCATGGAGCATTGTGATGACAGTTGTATTGGAGCATTGTGATGAAAGTAGTCATGGATCATTGTGATGACATATGTCCTGGAACACTGTGATGACACGGTTCATCGAGTATTGTGATGACAAGGGTCATAGCGATTGTGATGACAGGTGTCATGGGGCATTGTGATGACATTGATCATCTAGGAATTGTGATGAAAGGTATCATGGAGCACTGTGATGACTGGGGGCATGAAGCATTGTTATGAAATTTGGCCTGGATCATTGTGATGAGAGCACTCATGGAGAATTGTGATGACAGGGATTATGAAGCATTGTGTTGACAAGGGTATGGACTATAGTGATGACAATGGTCATGGAGCAATGTGATAAAAGTTTTCATGGTACATCGTGATGAAAAGTGCCTGGGAGCATTGTGACGATGAAGGCCATGGAGCATTGTGATGACAAGTGTCATGGAGCATTGTAATGAAAGGTTTCATTGTGCACCGTCATAACAAGAGGGATGGAGTATTGTGATGAAACTGGTCCTGGAGCATTGTGATAACAAAAGCCATGGAGCATTGTGATGACAGGCATCATGGAGCTTTGTGAAGAAAGGGGCCATGGGGAATTGTAATGGCAATAGAGAAATGTGATGAAAATTATCAGCGAGCATAGTGATTAAAGTGGTCATTGAGAATTGTGATGAAATGCGACATAGAGCATTGTGATGACAAATGTCATGGAGAACTGTGATGACAAGTGTCATGTAGCATTGTGATGACACGGTCATGGAACATTGTGATGACAAGAATTCTGGATCATTGTGATGACAACGGCCATGGAGCATGGTGATGACACGGTCATGGAACATGTGATGACAAGAATTCTGGAGCATTGTGATGACAAGGTTCATGGAGCATTGTGATGACAAGGTCAAGGAACATTGCGAAGACAAGATTTCTGGAGCATTGTGATGAAAAGGCATGGAGCATTGTGATTAAAGGTGACAAAGAGCATTGTGATGATATGGGCAGTGAAATTTGTGATGACAGGGGTCATGGAGCATTGTGATGAAAGAGATCATGGCGCAATATGATAACAGGGGCCATGGAGCATTGTGATGACAAGTGTATTGGAGCATTGTGATGAAAGTAGTCATGGATCATTGTGATGACATGTGTCCTGGAACACTGGGATGACACGGTTCATTGAGTATTATGATGACAAGGGATATAGCGAATTGTGATGACAGGTATCATGGGGCACTGTGATGACATTGATCATCTAGGAATTGTGATGAAAGGTATCATGGCGCACTGTGATGACTGGGGGCATGAAGCATTGTAATGAAAATTGTCCTGGATTATTGTGATGACAGCAGTCATGGAGAATTGTGATGACAGGGATAATGCAGCATTGTGTTCACAAGGGTATGTTCTATTGTGATGACAATGGTCATGGAATACTGTGATGAAAGTTTTCATGGAACACCGTGATGAAAAGTGCCTGGGAGCATTGTGGCGATAAAGGCCATGGAGCATTGTGATGCCAAGTGTCATGGGGCATTTTGATGACATTGGCATTGAGCATTATGATGAGAAGAGTTCTGGAGCATTTGGATGACAAGGGCATGGAGCATTGTGGTGACAGTGCCCATGGAGCATTGTGATGAAAAGGGCAGGGAATATTGTGATGACTGGGTTCATGGAGCATTGTGATGAAAGGGGCTATGGAGCATTGAGATGACAGGGTCATGAGGCATGGTGATGACAGTGGTCATGGAGCATTGTGATGAAAGAGATCATGGAGCAATATGATAACAGGGGCCATGGAACATTGTGAAGACAGGTGTATTGGAGCATTGTGATGAAAGTAGTCATGGATCATTGTGATGAAATGTGTCCTGGAACACTGTGATGACAGGGTTCATCGAGTATTGTGATGAAAAGGGTTCTAGCGAATTGTGATGACAGGTGTCATGGGGCATTGTGATGACATTGATCATCTAGGAATTGTGATGAAAGGTATCATGGAGCACTGTGATGACTGGGGGCATGAAGCATTGTTATGAAAATTGGCCTGGATTATTGTGATGACAGCAGTCATGGAGAATTGTGCTGACAGGGATTATGCAGCATTGTGTTGACAAGGGTATGGACTATTGTGATGACAATGGTCATGGAGCAATGTGATGAAAGTTTTCATGGAACATAGTGATGAAAAGTGCCTGGGAGCATTGTGACGATAAAGGCCATGGAGCATTGTGCTGACAAGTGTCATGGAGCATTGTAATGAAAGGTTTCATTGTGCACCGTGATGACAAGGGGGATAGAATATTGTGATGAAACTAGTCCTGGAGCATAGTGATAACAAAAGCCTTGGAGCATTTTGATGACAGGCATCATGGAGCATTGTGAAGAAAGGGGCCATGGGGAATTGGAATGACAATAGAGAAATGTGATGAAAATGGTCAGCGAGCATAGTGATTAAAGTGCTCATTGAGAATTGTGATGAAAAGCAACATAGAGCATTGTGATGACAAAGGTCATGGAGAACTGTGATGACCAGGGTCATGTAGCATTGTGCTGACACAGTCATGGAATATTGTGATGACAAGAATTCTGGAGCATTGTGATGACAAGAGCCATGGAGCATTGTGATGACACGGTCATGGAACATTGTGATGACAAGGATTCTGGAGCATTGTGATGACAAGTGCCATGGAACATTGTGATGACACGGTCATGGAACATTGTGATGACAAGGATTCTGGAGCATTGTGATGACAAGTGCCATGGAGCATTGTGATGACACGGTCCAGGAACATTGGGATGACAAGAATTCTGGAGCATTGTGATGAAAGGGCATGGAGCATTGTGATTAAAGGTGACAAGTAGCATTGTGATGATATGGGCAGAGATCTTTGTGATGACAGGGGTCATGGAACATTGTGATGAAAAGTGTCATGGAACATTGTGCTGACAGGGATCATGGAGCTTTTTGGTAAGGGAGGCCATGGAGATTTGTAATGGCAGGCGTCATGGGGCATCGTGATGACAGTGGTCTTGGAGCATTGTGATGAAAGGGGTCATGGAGCACTGTGATTAGAGGGGCCATGGAGCATTGTGAATACAAAGGCTATGGAGCATTGAGATGACAGGGTTCATGGAGCACTGTGGTGAAAGTGATCATGGAACAATTTGATGACAAGTGTCCTGGAACCTTGTGATGACACGGTTAATGGATCATTGTGATGACAAGGACCATGGTGAATTGTGATGACATCTGTCCTGGGGCATTTTGATGACAGTGGTCATCTAGAATTGTGATGCTAAAGGTATCATGGAGCACTGTGATGACAGGGCCATGGAACATTGTGATTACAAATGCCATGGAGCATTGTGATGAAAAGTGTCATGGGGCATTTTGATGACATTGGCATGGAGCATTATGATCACAAGAGTTGTGGAGCATTTTGAAGACAAGGGCATGGAGCATTGTGATGACAGGGCCCATGGAGCATTGTGATGAAAAGGGCAGGGAACATTGTGATGACAGAGTTCATGGAGCATTGTGATGAAAGGGGCCATGGAGCATTGAGATGAGAAGCGTCATGAGGCATGGTGATGACAGTGGTCATGGAGCATTGTGATGAAAGAGATCATGGAGCTATATGATAACAGGGGCCATGGAGCATTGTGATGACAGTTGTATTGGAGCATTGTGATGAAAGTAGTCATGGATCATTGTGATGACATATGTCCTGGAACACTGTGATGACACGGTTCATCGAGTATTGTGATGACAAGGGTCATAGCGATTGTGATGACAGGTGTCATGGGGCATTGTGATGACATTGATCATCTAGGAATTGTGATGAAAGGTATCATGGAGCACTGTGATGACTGGGGGCATGAAGCATTGTTATGAAATTTGGCCTGGATCATTGTGATGAGAGCAGTCATGGAGAATTGTGATGACAGGGATTATGAAGCATTGTGTTGACAAGGGTATGGACTATTGTGATGACAATGGTCATGGAGCAATGTGATGAAAGTTTTCATGGAACATCGTGATGAAAAGTGCCTGGGGGCATTGTGACGATAAAGGCCGTGGAGCATTGTGATGACAAGTGTCATGGAGCATTGTAATGAAAGGTTTCATTGTGCACCGTGATAAAAAGGGGGATGGAGTATTGTGATGAAACTGGTCCTGGAGCATTGTGATAACAAAAGCCATGGAGCATTGTGATGACAGGCATCATGGAGCATTGTGAAGAAAGGGGTCATGGGGAATTGTAATGACAATAGAGAAATGTGATGAAAATGGTCAGCGAGCATAGTGATTAAAGTGGTCATTGAGAATTGTGATGAAAAGCGACATAGAGCATTGTGATAACAAAGGTCATGGAGAACTGTGATGACCAGGGTCATGTAGCATTGTGATGACACGGTCATGGAACATTGTGATGACAAGAATTCTGGAGCATTGTGATGACAAGGGCATGGAGCATTTTGATTGAAGGTGACAAGGTGCATTGTGATGATATGGGCAGAGAACTTTGTGATGATAGTGTTCATGGAGCTTTGTTATGAAAATTGTCATGGAGCATTGTGCTGACAGGGATCATGGAGCTTTTTGGTAAGAGAGGCCATGGAGATTTGTGATGGCAGGCATCATGGGGCATTGTGATGACAGCGCTCTTGGAGCATTGTGATGAAAGAGATCATGGAGCTATATGATAACAGGGGCCATGGAGCATTGTGAAGACAGGTGTATTGGAGCATTGTGATGAAAGTAGTCATGGATCATTGTGATGACATGTGTCCTGGAACACTGTGATGACACGGTTCATTGAGTATTGTGATGACAAGGGTCGTAGCGAATTGTGATGACAGATGTCATGGGGCATTTTGATGACATTGATCAACTAGGAAATGTGATGAAAGGTATCATGGAACACTGTGATGACTGGGTGCAGGAAGCATTGTTATGAAAATTGTCCTGGATTATTGTGATGACAGCAGTCATGGAGAATTGTGCTGACAGGGATTATGCAGCATTGTGTTGACAAGGGTATGGACTATAGTGATGACAATGGTCATGGAGCAATGTGATAAAAGTTTTCATGGTACATCGTGATGAAAAGTGCCTGGGAGCATTGTGACGATGAAGGCCATGGAGCATTGTGATGACAAGTGTCATGGAGCATTGTAATGAAAGGTTTCATTGTGCACCGTCATAACAAGAGGGATGGAGTATTGTGATGAAACTGGTCCTGGAGCATTGTGATAACAAAAGCCATGGAGCATTGTGATGACAGGCATCATGGAGCTTTGTGAAGAAAGGGGCCATGGGGAATTGTAATGGCAATAGAGAAATGTGATGAAAATTATCAGCGAGCATAGTGATTAAAGTGGTCATTGAGAATTGTGATGAAATGCGACATAGAGCATTGTGATGACAAATGTCATGGAGAACTGTGATGACAAGTGTCATGTAGCATTGTGATGACACGGTCATGGAACATTGTGATGACAAGAATTCTGGATCATTGTGATGACAACGGCCATGGAGCATGGTGATGACACGGTCATGGAACATGTGATGACAAGAATTCTGGAGCATTGTGATGACAAGGTTCATGGAGCATTGTGATGACAAGGTCAAGGAACATTGCGAAGACAAGATTTCTGGAGCATTGTGATGAAAAGGCATGGAGCATTGTGATTAAAGGTGACAAAGAGCATTGTGATGATATGGGCAGTGAAATTTGTGATGACAGGGGTCATGGAGCATTGTGATGAAAGAGATCATGGCGCAATATGATAACAGGGGCCATGGAGCATTGTGATGACAAGTGTATTGGAGCATTGTGATGAAAGTAGTCATGGATCATTGTGATGACATGTGTCCTGGAACACTGGGATGACACGGTTCATTGAGTATTATGATGACAAGGGATATAGCGAATTGTGATGACAGGTATCATGGGGCACTGTGATGACATTGATCATCTAGGAATTGTGATGAAAGGTATCATGGCGCACTGTGATGACTGGGGGCATGAAGCATTGTAATGAAAATTGTCCTGGATTATTGTGATGACAGCAGTCATGGAGAATTGTGATGACAGGGATAATGCAGCATTGTGTTCACAAGGGTATGTTCTATTGTGATGACAATGGTCATGGAGTACTGTGATGAAAGTTTTCATGGAACACCGTGATGAAAAGTGCCTGGGAGCATTGTGGCGATAAAGGCCATGGAGCATTGTGATGACAAGTGTCATGGGGCATTTTGATGACATTGGCATGGAGCATTATGATGACAAGGGTTCTGAGGCATTTTGATGACAAAGGCATGGAGCATTTTGATGACAGTGGCCATGGAACATTGTGATGACAAAGGCCATGGAGCATTGTGATGCCAAGTGTCAAGGGGCATTTTGATGACATTGGCATTGAGCATTATGATGAGAAGAGTTCTGGAGCATTTGGATGACAAGGGCATGGAGCATTGTGGTGACAGTGCCCATGGAGCATTGTGATGAAAAGGGCAGGGAATATTGTGATGACTGGGTTCATGGAGCATTGTGATGAAAGGGGCTATGGAGCATTGAGATGACAGGGTCATGAGGCATGGTGATGACAGTGGTCATGGAGCATTGTGATGAAAGAGATCATGGAGCAATATGATAACAGGGGCCATGGAACATTGTGAAGACAGGTGTATTGGAGCATTGTGATGAAAGTAGTCATGGATCATTGTGATGAAATGTGTCCTGGAACACTGTGATGACACGGTTCATCGAGTATTGTGATGAAAAGGGTCATAGCGAATTGTGATGACAGGTGTCATGGGGCATTGTGATGACATTGATCATCTAGGAATTGTGATGAAAGGTATCATGGAGCACTGTGATGACTGGGGGCATGAAGCATTGTTATGAAAATTGTCCTGGATTATTGTGATGACAGCAGTCATGGAGAATTGTGCTGACAGGGATTATGCAGCATTGTGTTGACAAGGGTATGGACTATTGTGATGACAATGGTCATGGAGCAATGTGATGAAAGTTTTCATGGAACATAGTGATGAAAAGTGCCTGGGAGCATTGTGACGATAAAGGCCATGGAGCATTGTGCTGACAAGTGTCATGGAGCATTGTAATGAAAGGTTTCATTGTGCACCGTGATGACAAGGGGGATAGAATATTGTGATGAAACTAGTCCTGGAGCATAGTGATAACAAAAGCCTTGGAGCATTTTGATGACAGGCATCATGGAGCATTGTGAAGAAAGGGGCCATGGGGAATTGGAATGACAATAGAGAAATGTGATGAAAATGGTCAGCGAGCATAGTGATTAAAGTGCTCATTGAGAATTGTGATGAAAAGCAACATAGAGCATTGTGATGACAAAGGTCATGGAGAACTGTGATGACCAGGGTCATGTAGCATTGTGCTGACACAGTCATGGAATATTGTGATGACAAGAATTCTGGAGCATTGTGATGACAAGAGCCATGGAGCATTGTGATGACACGGTCATGGAACATTGTGATGACAAGGATTCTGGAGCATTGTGATGACAAGTGCCATGGAACATTGTGATGACACGGTCATGGAACATTGTGATGACAAGGATTCTGGAGCATTGTGATGACAAGTGCCATGGAGCATTGTGATGACACGGTCCAGGAACATTGGGATGACAAGAATTCTGGAGCATTGTGATGAAAGGGCATGGAGCATTGTGATTAAAGGTGACAAGTAGCATTGTGATGATATGGGCAGAGATCTTTGTGATGACAGGGGTCATGGAACATTGTGATGAAAAGTGTCATGGAACATTGTGCTGACAGGGATCATGGAGCTTTTTGGTAAGGGAGGCCATGGAGATTTGTAATGGCAGGCGTCATGGGGCATCGTGATGACAGTGGTCTTGGAGCATTGTGATGAAAGGGGTCATGGAGCACTGTGATTAGAGGGGCCATGGAGCATTGTGAATACAAAGGCTATGGAGCATTGAGATGACAGGGTTCATGGAGCACTGTGGTGAAAGTGATCATGGAACAATTTGATGACAAGTGTCCTGGAACCTTGTGATGACACGGTTCATGGATCATTGTGATGACAAGGACCATGGTGAATTGTGATGACATCTGTCCTGGGGCATTTTGATGACAGTGGTCATCTAGAATTGTGATGCTAAAGGTATCATGGAGCACTGTGATGACAGGGCCATGGAACATTGTGATTACAAATGCCATGGAGCATTGTGATGAAAAGTGTCATGGGGCATTTTGATGACATTGGCATGGAGCATTATGATCACAAGAGTTGTGGAGCATTTTGAAGACAAGGGCATGGAGCATTGTGATGACAGGGCCCATGGAGCATTGTGATGAAAAGGGCAGGGAACATTGTGATGACAGAATTCATGGAGCATTGTGATGAAAGGGGCCATGGAGCATTGAGATGAGAAGCGTCATGAGGCATGGTGATGACAGTGGTCATGGAGCATTGTGATGAAAGAGATCATGGAGCTATATGATAACAGGGGCCATGGAGCATTGTGATGACAGTTGTATTGGAGCATTGTGATGAAAGTAGTCATGGATCATTGTGATGACATATGTCCTGGAACACTGTGATGACACGGTTCATCGAGTATTGTGATGACAAGGGTCATAGCGATTGTGATGACAGGTGTCATGGGGCATTGTGATGACATTGATCATCTAGGAATTGTGATGAAAGGTATCATGGAGCACTGTGATGACTGGGGGCATGAAGCATTGTTATGAAATTTGGCCTGGATCATTGTGATGAGAGCAGTCATGGAGAATTGTGATGACAGGGATTATGAAGCATTGTGTTGACAAGGGTATGGACTATTGTGATGACAATGGTCATGGAGCAATGTGATGAAAGTTTTCATGGAACATCGTGATGAAAAGTGCCTGGGGGCATTGTGACGATAAAGGCCGTGGAGCATTGTGATGACAAGTGTCATGGAGCATTGTAATGAAAGGTTTCATTGTGCACCGTGATAAAAAGGGGGATGGAGTATTGTGATGAAACTGGTCCTGGAGCATTGTGATAACAAAAGCCATGGAGCATTGTGATGACAGGCATCATGGAGCATTGTGAAGAAAGGGGTCATGGGGAATTGTAATGACAATAGAGAAATGTGATGAAAATGGTCAGCGAGCATAGTGATTAAAGTGGTCATTGAGAATTGTGATGAAAAGCGACATAGAGCATTGTGATAACAAAGGTCATGGAGAACTGTGATGACCAGGGTCATGTAGCATTGTGATGACACGGTCATGGAACATTGTGATGACAAGAATTCTGGAGCATTGTGATGACAAGGGCATGGAGCATTTTGATTGAAGGTGACAAGGTGCATTGTGATGATATGGGCAGAGAACTTTGTGATGATAGTGTTCATGGAGCTTTGTTATGAAAATTGTCATGGAGCATTGTGCTGACAGGGATCATGGAGCTTTTTGGTAAGAGAGGCCATGGAGATTTGTGATGGCAGGCATCATGGGGCATTGTGATGACAGCGCTCTTGGAGCATTGTGATGAAAGAGATCATGGAGCTATATGATAACAGGGGCCATGGAGCATTGTGAAGACAGGTGTATTGGAGCATTGTGATGAAAGTAGTCATGGATCATTGTGATGACATGTGTCCTGGAACACTGTGATGACACGGTTCATTGAGTATTGTGATGACAAGGGTCGTAGCGAATTGTGATGACAGATGTCATGGGGCATTTTGATGACATTGATCAACTAGGAAATGTGATGAAAGGTATCATGGAACACTGTGATGACTGGGGGCAGGAAGCATTGTTATGAAAATTGTCCTGGATTATTGTGATGACAGCAGTCATGGAGAATTGTGCTGACAGGGATTATGCAGCATTGTGTTGACAAGGGTATGGACTATAGTGATGACAATGGTCATGGAGCAATGTGATAAAAGTTTTCATGGTACATCGTGATGAAAAGTGCCTGGGAGCATTGTGACGATGAAGGCCATGGAGCATTGTGATGACAAGTGTCATGGAGCATTGTAATGAAAGGTTTCATTGTGCACCGTCATAACAAGAGGGATGGAGTATTGTGATGAAACTGGTCCTGGAGCATTGTGATAACAAAAGCCATGGAGCATTGTGATGACAGGCATCATGGAGCTTTGTGAAGAAAGGGGCCATGGGGAATTGTAATGACAATAGAGAAATGTGATGAAAATTATCAGCGAGCATAGTGATTAAAGTGGTCATTGAGAATTGTGATGAAATGCGACATAGAGCATTGTGATGACAAATGTCATGGAGAACTGTGATGACAAGTGTCATGTAGCATTGTGATGACACGGTCATGGAACATTGTGATGACAAGAATTCTGGATCATTGTGATGACAACGGCCATGGAGCATGGTGATGACACGGTCATGGAACATGTGATGACAAGAATTCTGGAGCATTGTGATGACAAGGTTCATGGAGCATTGTGATGACAAGGTCAAGGAACATTGCGAAGACAAGATTTCTGGAGCATTGTGATGAAAAGGCATGGAGCATTGTGATTAAAGGTGACAAAGAGCATTGTGATGATATGGGCAGTGAAATTTGTGATGACAGGGGTCATGGAGCATTGTGATGAAAGAGATCATGGCGCAATATGATAACAGGGGCCATGGAGCATTGTGATGACAAGTGTATTGGAGCATTGTGATGAAAGTAGTCATGGATCATTGTGATGACATGTGTCCTGGAACACTGGGATGACACGGTTCATTGAGTATTATGATGACAAGGGATATAGCGAATTGTGATGACAGGTATCATGGGGCACTGTGATGACATTGATCATCTAGGAATTGTGATGAAAGGTATCATGGCGCACTGTGATGACTGGGGGCATGAAGCATTGTAATGAAAATTGTCCTGGATTATTGTGATGACAGCAGTCATGGAGAATTGTGATGACAGGGATAATGCAGCATTGTGTTCACAAGGGTATGTTCTATTGTGATGACAATGGTCATGGAGTACTGTGATGAAAGTTTTCATGGAACACCGTGATGAAAAGTGCCTGGGAGCATTGTGGCGATAAAGGCCATGGAGCATTGTGATGACAAGTGTCATGGGGCATTTTGATGACATTGGCATGGAGCATTATGATGACAAGGGTTCTGAGGCATTTTGATGACAAAGGCATGGAGCATTTTGATGACAGTGGCCATGGAACATTGTGATGACAAAGGCCATGGAGCATTGTGATGCCAAGTGTCAAGGGGCATTTTGATGACATTGGCATGGAGCATTATGATGAGAAGAGTTCTGGAGCATTTGGATGACAAGGGCATGGAGCATTGTGGTGACAGTGCCCATGGAGCATTGTGATGAAAAGGGCAGGGAATATTGTGATGACTGGGTTCATGGAGCATTGTGATGAAAGGGGCTATGGAGCATTGAGATGACAGGGTCATGAGGCATGGTGATGACAGTGGTCATGGAGCATTGTGATGAAAGAGATCATGGAGCAATATGATAACAGGGGCCATGGAACATTGTGAAGACAGGTGTATTGGAGCATTGTGATGAAAGTAGTCATGGATCATTGTGATGAAATGTGTCCTGGAACACTGTGATGACACGGTTCATCGAGTATTGTGATGAAAAGGGTCATAGCGAATTGTGATGACAGGTGTCATGGGGCATTGTGATGACATTGATCATCTAGGAATTGTGATGAAAGGTATCATGGAGCACTGTGATGACTGGGGGCATGAAGCATTGTTATGAAAATTGTCCTGGATTATTGTGATGACAGCAGTCATGGAGAATTGTGCTGACAGGGATTATGCAGCATTGTGTTGACAAGGGTATGGACTATTGTGATGACAATGGTCATGGAGCAATGTGATGAAAGTTTTCATGGAACATAGTGATGAAAAGTGCCTGGGAGCATTGTGACGATAAAGGCCATGGAGCATTGTGCTGACAAGTGTCATGGAGCATTGTAATGAAAGGTTTCATTGTGCACCGTGATGACAAGGGGGATAGAATATTGTGATGAAACTAGTCCTGGAGCATAGTGATAACAAAAGCCTTGGAGCATTTTGATGACAGGCATCATGGAGCATTGTGAAGAAAGGGGCCATGGGGAATTGGAATGACAATAGAGAAATGTGATGAAAATGGTCAGCGAGCATAGTGATTAAAGTGCTCATTGAGAATTGTGATGAAAAGCAACATAGAGCATTGTGATGACAAAGGTCATGGAGAACTGTGATGACCAGGGTCATGTAGCATTGTGCTGACACAGTCATGGAATATTGTGATGACAAGAATTCTGGAGCATTGTGATGACAAGAGCCATGGAGCATTGTGATGACACGGTCATGGAACATTGTGATGACAAGGATTCTGGAGCATTGTGATGACAAGTGCCATGGAACATTGTGATGACACGGTCATGGAACATTGTGATGACAAGGATTCTGGAGCATTGTGATGACAAGTGCCATGGAGCATTGTGATGACACGGTCCAGGAACATTGGGATGACAAGAATTCTGGAGCATTGTGATGAAAGGGCATGGAGCATTGTGATTAAAGGTGACAAGTAGCATTGTGATGATATGGGCAGAGATCTTTGTGATGACAGGGGTCATGGAACATTGTGATGAAAAGTGTCATGGAACATTGTGCTGACAGGGATCATGGAGCTTTTTGGTAAGGGAGGCCATGGAGATTTGTAATGGCAGGCGTCATGGGGCATCGTGATGACAGTGGTCTTGGAGCATTGTGATGAAAGGGGTCATGGAGCACTGTGATTAGAGGGGCCATGGAGCATTGTGAATACAAAGGCTATGGAGCATTGAGATGACAGGGTTCATGGAGCACTGTGGTGAAAGTGATCATGGAACAATTTGATGACAAGTGTCCTGGAACCTTGTGATGACACGGTTCATGGATCATTGTGATGACAAGGACCATGGTGAATTGTGATGACATCTGTCCTGGGGCATTTTGATGACAGTGGTCATCTAGAATTGTGATGCTAAAGGTATCATGGAGCACTGTGATGACAGGGCCATGGAACATTGTGATTACAAATGCCATGGAGCATTGTGATGAAAAGTGTCATGGGGCATTTTGATGACATTGGCATGGAGCATTATGATCACAAGAGTTGTGGAGCATTTTGAAGACAAGGGCATGGAGCATTGTGATGACAGGGCCCATGGAGCATTGTGATGAAAAGGGCAGGGAACATTGTGATGACAGAGTTCATGGAGCATTGTGATGAAAGGGGCCATGGAGCATTGAGATGAGAAGCGTCATGAGGCATGGTGATGACAGTGGTCATGGAGCATTGTGATGAAAGAGATCATGGAGCTATATGATAACAGGGGCCATGGAGCATTGTGATGACAGTTGTATTGGAGCATTGTGATGAAAGTAGTCATGGATCATTGTGATGACATATGTCCTGGAACACTGTGATGACACGGTTCATCGAGTATTGTGATGACAAGGGTCATAGCGATTGTGATGACAGGTGTCATGGGGCATTGTGATGACATTGATCATCTAGGAATTGTGATGAAAGGTATCATGGAGCACTGTGATGACTGGGGGCATGAAGCATTGTTATGAAATTTGGCCTGGATCATTGTGATGAGAGCAGTCATGGAGAATTGTGATGACAGGGATTATGAAGCATTGTGTTGACAAGGGTATGGACTATTGTGATGACAATGGTCATGGAGCAATGTGATGAAAGTTTTCATGGAACATCGTGATGAAAAGTGCCTGGGGGCATTGTGACGATAAAGGCCGTGGAGCATTGTGATGACAAGTGTCATGGAGCATTGTAATGAAAGGTTTCATTGTGCACCGTGATAAAAAGGGGGATGGAGTATTGTGATGAAACTGGTCCTGGAGCATTGTGATAACAAAAGCCATGGAGCATTGTGATGACAGGCATCATGGAGCATTGTGAAGAAAGGGGTCATGGGGAATTGTAATGACAATAGAGAAATGTGATGAAAATGGTCAGCGAGCATAGTGATTAAAGTGGTCATTGAGAATTGTGATGAAAAGCGACATAGAGCATTGTGATAACAAAGGTCATGGAGAACTGTGATGACCAGGGTCATGTAGCATTGTGATGACACGGTCATGGAACATTGTGATGACAAGAATTCTGGAGCATTGTGATGACAAGGGCATGGAGCATTTTGATTGAAGGTGACAAGGTGCATTGTGATGATATGGGCAGAGAACTTTGTGATGATAGTGTTCATGGAGCTTTGTTATGAAAATTGTCATGGAGCATTGTGCTGACAGGGATCATGGAGCTTTTTGGTAAGAGAGGCCATGGAGATTTGTGATGGCAGGCATCATGGGGCATTGTGATGACAGCGCTCTTGGAGCATTGTGATGAAAGAGATCATGGAGCTATATGATAACAGGGGCCATGGAGCATTGTGAAGACAGGTGTATTGGAGCATTGTGATGAAAGTAGTCATGGATCATTGTGATGACATGTGTCCTGGAACACTGTGATGACACGGTTCATTGAGTATTGTGATGACAAGGGTCGTAGCGAATTGTGATGACAGATGTCATGGGGCATTTTGATGACATTGATCAACTAGGAAATGTGATGAAAGGTATCATGGAACACTGTGATGACTGGGGGCAGGAAGCATTGTTATGAAAATTGTCCTGGATTATTGTGATGACAGCAGTCATGGAGAATTGTGCTGACAGGGATTATGCAGCATTGTGTTGACAAGGGTATGGACTATAGTGATGACAATGGTCATGGAGCAATGTGATAAAAGTTTTCATGGTACATCGTGATGAAAAGTGCCTGGGAGCATTGTGACGATGAAGGCCATGGAGCATTGTGATGACAAGTGTCATGGAGCATTGTAATGAAAGGTTTCATTGTGCACCGTCATAACAAGAGGGATGGAGTATTGTGATGAAACTGGTCCTGGAGCATTGTGATAACAAAAGCCATGGAGCATTGTGATGACAGGCATCATGGAGCTTTGTGAAGAAAGGGGCCATGGGGAATTGTAATGACAATAGAGAAATGTGATGAAAATTATCAGCGAGCATAGTGATTAAAGTGGTCATTGAGAATTGTGATGAAATGCGACATAGAGCATTGTGATGACAAATGTCATGGAGAACTGTGATGACAAGTGTCATGTAGCATTGTGATGACACGGTCATGGAACATTGTGATGACAAGAATTCTGGATCATTGTGATGACAACGGCCATGGAGCATGGTGATGACACGGTCATGGAACATGTGATGACAAGAATTCTGGAGCATTGTGATGACAAGGTTCATGGAGCATTGTGATGACAAGGTCAAGGAACATTGCGAAGACAAGATTTCTGGAGCATTGTGATGAAAAGGCATGGAGCATTGTGATTAAAGGTGACAAAGAGCATTGTGATGATATGGGCAGTGAAATTTGTGATGACAGGGGTCATGGAGCATTGTGATGAAAGAGATCATGGCGCAATATGATAACAGGGGCCATGGAGCATTGTGATGACAAGTGTATTGGAGCATTGTGATGAAAGTAGTCATGGATCATTGTGATGACATGTGTCCTGGAACACTGGGATGACACGGTTCATTGAGTATTATGATGACAAGGGATATAGCGAATTGTGATGACAGGTATCATGGGGCACTGTGATGACATTGATCATCTAGGAATTGTGATGAAAGGTATCATGGCGCACTGTGATGACTGGGGGCATGAAGCATTGTAATGAAAATTGTCCTGGATTATTGTGATGACAGCAGTCATGGAGAATTGTGATGACAGGGATAATGCAGCATTGTGTTCACAAGGGTATGTTCTATTGTGATGACAATGGTCATGGAGTACTGTGATGAAAGTTTTCATGGAACACCGTGATGAAAAGTGCCTGGGAGCATTGTGGCAATAAAGGCCATGGAGCATTGTGATGACAAGTGTCATGGGGCATTTTGATGACATTGGCATGGAGCATTATGATGACAAGGGTTCTGAGGCATTTTGATGACAAAGGCATGGAGCATTTTGATGACAGTGGCCATGGAACATTGTGATGACAAAGGCCATGGAGCATTGTGATGCCAAGTGTCAAGGGGCATTTTGATGACATTGGCATTGAGCATTATGATGAGAAGAGTTCTGGAGCATTTGGATGACAAGGGCATGGAGCATTGTGGTGACAGTGCCCATGGAGCATTGTGATGAAAAGGGCAGGGAATATTGTGATGACTGGGTTCATGGAGCATTGTGATGAAAGGGGCTATGGAGCATTGAGATGACAGGGTCATGAGGCATGGTGATGACAGTGGTCATGGAGCATTGTGATGAAAGAGATCATGGAGCAATATGATAACAGGGGCCATGGAACATTGTGAAGACAGGTGTATTGGAGCATTGTGATGAAAGTAGTCATGGATCATTGTGATGAAATGTGTCCTGGAACACTGTGATGACACGGTTCATCGAGTATTGTGATGAAAAGGGTCATAGCGAATTGTGATGACAGGTGTCATGGGGCATTGTGATGACATTGATCATCTAGGAATTGTGATGAAAGGTATCATGGAGCACTGTGATGACTGGGGGCATGAAGCATTGTTATGAAAATTGTCCTGGATTATTGTGATGACAGCAGTCATGGAGAATTGTGCTGACAGGGATTATGCAGCATTGTGTTGACAAGGGTATGGACTATTGTGATGACAATGGTCATGGAGCAATGTGATGAAAGTTTTCATGGAACATAGTGATGAAAAGTGCCTGGGAGCATTGTGACGATAAAGGCCATGGAGCATTGTGCTGACAAGTGTCATGGAGCATTGTAATGAAAGGTTTCATTGTGCACCGTGATGACAAGGGGGATAGAATATTGTGATGAAACTAGTCCTGGAGCATAGTGATAACAAAAGCCTTGGAGCATTTTGATGACAGGCATCATGGAGCATTGTGAAGAAAGGGGCCATGGGGAATTGGAATGACAATAGAGAAATGTGATGAAAATGGTCAGCGAGCATAGTGATTAAAGTGCTCATTGAGAATTGTGATGAAAAGCAACATAGAGCATTGTGATGACAAAGGTCATGGAGAACTGTGATGACCAGGGTCATGTAGCATTGTGCTGACACAGTCATGGAATATTGTGATGACAAGAATTCTGGAGCATTGTGATGACAAGAGCCATGGAGCATTGTGATGACACGGTCATGGAACATTGTGATGACAAGGATTCTGGAGCATTGTGATGACAAGTGCCATGGAACATTGTGATGACACGGTCATGGAACATTGTGATGACAAGGATTCTGGAGCATTGTGATGACAAGTGCCATGGAGCATTGTGATGACACGGTCCAGGAACATTGGGATGACAAGAATTCTGGAGCATTGTGATGAAAGGGCATGGAGCATTGTGATTAAAGGTGACAAGTAGCATTGTGATGATATGGGCAGAGATCTTTGTGATGACAGGGGTCATGGAACATTGTGATGAAAAGTGTCATGGAACATTGTGCTGACAGGGATCATGGAGCTTTTTGGTAAGGGAGGCCATGGAGATTTGTAATGGCAGGCGTCATGGGGCATCGTGATGACAGTGGTCTTGGAGCATTGTGATGAAAGGGGTCATGGAGCACTGTGATTAGAGGGGCCATGGAGCATTGTGAATACAAAGGCTATGGAGCATTGAGATGACAGGGTTCATGGAGCACTGTGGTGAAAGTGATCATGGAACAATTTGATGACAAGTGTCCTGGAACCTTGTGATGACACGGTTCATGGATCATTGTGATGACAAGGACCATGGTGAATTGTGATGACATCTGTCCTGGGGCATTTTGATGACAGTGGTCATCTAGAATTGTGATGCTAAAGGTATCATGGAGCACTGTGATGACAGGGCCATGGAACATTGTGATTACAAATGCCATGGAGCATTGTGATGAAAAGTGTCATGGGGCATTTTGATGACATTGGCATGGAGCATTATGATCACAAGAGTTGTGGAGCATTTTGAAGACAAGGGCATGGAGCATTGTGATGACAGGGCCCATGGAGCATTGTGATGAAAAGGGCAGGGAACATTGTGATGACAGAGTTCATGGAGCATTGTGATGAAAGGGGCCATGGAGCATTGAGATGAGAAGCGTCATGAGGCATGGTGATGACAGTGGTCATGGAGCATTGTGATGAAAGAGATCATGGAGCTATATGATAACAGGGGCCATGGAGCATTGTGATGACAGTTGTATTGGAGCATTGTGATGAAAGTAGTCATGGATCATTGTGATGACATATGTCCTGGAACACTGTGATGACACGGTTCATCGAGTATTGTGATGACAAGGGTCATAGCGATTGTGATGACAGGTGTCATGGGGCATTGTGATGACATTGATCATCTAGGAATTGTGATGAAAGGTATCATGGAGCACTGTGATGACTGGGGGCATGAAGCATTGTTATGAAATTTGGCCTGGATCATTGTGATGAGAGCACTCATGGAGAATTGTGATGACAGGGATTATGAAGCATTGTGTTGACAAGGGTATGGACTATTGTGATGACAATGGTCATGGAGCAATGTGATGAAAGTTTTCATGGAACATCGTGATGAAAAGTGCCTGGGGGCATTGTGACGATAAAGGCCGTGGAGCATTGTGATGACAAGTGTCATGGAGCATTGTAATGAAAGGTTTCATTGTGCACCGTGATAAAAAGGGGGATGGAGTATTGTGATGAAACTGGTCCTGGAGCATTGTGATAACAAAAGCCATGGAGCATTGTGATGACAGGCATCATGGAGCATTGTGAAGAAAGGGGTCATGGGGAATTGTAATGACAATAGAGAAATGTGATGAAAATGGTCAGCGAGCATAGTGATTAAAGTGGTCATTGAGAATTGTGATGAAAAGCGACATAGAGCATTGTGATAACAAAGGTCATGGAGAACTGTGATGACCAGGGTCATGTAGCATTGTGATGACACGGTCATGGAACATTGTGATGACAAGAATTCTGGAGCATTGTGATGACAAGGGCATGGAGCATTTTGATTGAAGGTGACAAGGTGCATTGTGATGATATGGGCAGAGAACTTTGTGATGATAGTGTTCATGGAGCTTTGTTATGAAAATTGTCATGGAGCATTGTGCTGACAGGGATCATGGAGCTTTTTGGTAAGAGAGGCCATGGAGATTTGTGATGGCAGGCATCATGGGGCATTGTGATGACAGCGCTCTTGGAGCATTGTGATGAAAGAGATCATGGAGCTATATGATAACAGGGGCCATGGAGCATTGTGAAGACAGGTGTATTGGAGCATTGTGATGAAAGTAGTCATGGATCATTGTGATGACATGTGTCCTGGAACACTGTGATGACACGGTTCATTGAGTATTGTGATGACAAGGGTCGTAGCGAATTGTGATGACAGATGTCATGGGGCATTTTGATGACATTGATCAACTAGGAAATGTGATGAAAGGTATCATGGAACACTGTGATGACTGGGGGCAGGAAGCATTGTTATGAAAATTGTCCTGGATTATTGTGATGACAGCAGTCATGGAGAATTGTGCTGACAGGGATTATGCAGCATTGTGTTGACAAGGGTATGGACTATAGTGATGACAATGGTCATGGAGCAATGTGATAAAAGTTTTCATGGTACATCGTGATGAAAAGTGCCTGGGAGCATTGTGACGATGAAGGCCATGGAGCATTGTGATGACAAGTGTCATGGAGCATTGTAATGAAAGGTTTCATTGTGCACCGTCATAACAAGAGGGATGGAGTATTGTGATGAAACTGGTCCTGGAGCATTGTGATAACAAAAGCCATGGAGCATTGTGATGACAGGCATCATGGAGCTTTGTGAAGAAAGGGGCCATGGGGAATTGTAATGGCAATAGAGAAATGTGATGAAAATTATCAGCGAGCATAGTGATTAAAGTGGTCATTGAGAATTGTGATGAAATGTGACATAGAGCATTGTGATGACAAATGTCATGGAGAACTGTGATGACAAGTGTCATGTAGCATTGTGATGACACGGTCATGGAACATTGTGATGACAAGAATTCTGGATCATTGTGATGACAACGGCCATGGAGCATGGTGATGACACGGTCATGGAACATGTGATGACAAGAATTCTGGAGCATTGTGATGACAAGGTTCATGGAGCATTGTGATGACAAGGTCAAGGAACTTTGCGAAGACAAGATTTCTGGAGCATTGTGATGAAAAGGCATGGAGCATTGTGATTAAAGGTGACAAAGAGCATTGTGATGATATGGGCAGTGAAATTTGTGATGACAGGGGTCATGGAGCATTGTGATGAAAGAGATCATGGCGCAATATGATAACAGGGGCCATGGAGCATTGTGATGACAAGTGTATTGGAGCATTGTGATGAAAGTAGTCATGGATCATTGTGATGACATGTGTCCTGGAACACTGGGATGACACGGTTCATTGAGTATTATGATGACAAGGGATATAGCGAATTGTGATGACAGGTATCATGGGGCACTGTGATGACATTGATCATCTAGGAATTGTGATGAAAGGTATCATGGCGCACTGTGATGACTGGGGGCATGAAGCATTGTAATGAAAATTGTCCTGGATTATTGTGATGACAGCAGTCATGGAGAATTGTGATGACAGGGATAATGCAGCATTGTGTTCACAAGGGTATGTTCTATTGTGATGACAATGGTCATGGAGTACTGTGATGAAAGTTTTCATGGAACACCGTGATGAAAAGTGCCTGGGAGCATTGTGGCGATAAAGGCCATGGAGCATTGTGATGACAAGGGCCATGGAGCACTGTGATGACGCGGTCAAGCAACATTGCGATGACAAAATTCTGGAGCATTGTGATGAAAGGGCATCGAGCATTGTGATTAAAGGTGACAAGGAGCATTGTGATGATATGGGCAGAGAAATTTGTGATGGCAGGGGTCATGGAGCATTGTGATGAAAGAGATAATGGAGCAATATGATAACAGAGGCCATGGAGCATTGTGATGACAGTTGCATTGGAGCATTGTGATGAATGTAGTCATGGATCATTCTGATGACATGTGTCCTGGAGAACTGTGATGACCAGGGTCATGTAGCATTGTGCTGACACAGTCATGGAATATTGTGATGACAAGAATTCTGGAGCATTGTGATGACAAGAGCCATGGAGCATTGTGATGACACGGTCATGGAACATTGTGATGACAAGGATTCTGGAGCATTGTGAT